>NC_044284.2:45714941-46004803 GCF_004027225.2 Strigops habroptila | reverse complement strand
AGGCTGAACAGCCCCAACTTTCGCAGCCTGTCTTCATATGGGAGGTGCTCCAGCCCTCTTATCATCCTCGTGGCCTTCCTCTGGACTCGCTCCAACAGCTCCATGTCCTTTTTATGTTGAGGACACCAGAACTGTACATAATGCTCCAAGTGAGGTCTCACAAGAGCAGAGTAGAGGGGCAGGATCACCTCCTTCGACCTGCTGGTCACGCTTCTTTTGATGCAGCCCAGGATACGGTTGGCTCTTTGGGCTGCAAGCGCACACTGCCGGCTCATGGTAAGCTTCTCATCAACCAACACCCCCTAGTCCTTCTCTGCAGGGCTGCTTTGAATCTCTTCTCTGCCCAACTTGTAGCTGTGACTGGGATTGCCCCGACCCAGGTGTAGGACCTTACACTTGGCTTGGTTAAACTTCATAAGGTTGGCATTGTCCCACCTCACAAGCATGTCAAGGTCCCTCTGGATGGCATCCCTTCCCTCCAGCTTATCAACCGAACCACACAGCTTGGTGTTGTCAGCAAACTTGCTGAGGGCGCACTCAATCCCACTGTCCATGTCGCCGACAAAGATGTTGAACAGGACCGGTCCCAACACCGATCCCCGAGGGACACCACTCGTTACAGGTTTCCAACTGGACATCGAGCCGTTTACCACAACTCCTTGTGTGTGGCCATCGAGCCAGTTTTTTATCCACCGAGTGGTCCATCTATCAAATTGATGTCTCTCCAATTTAGAGACAAGGATGTCATGCAGGACAGTGTCGAACGCTTTGCACAAGTCCAGGTAGATGACGTCAACTGCTCTGCCCCTGTCCATCAGTTCCGTGGCTCCAACATAGAAGGCCACCAAATTGGTCAGGCAGGATTTCCCCTTAGTGAAGCCATGTTGGCTGTCACCAACCACCTCATTGTTTTTCATGTGCCTTAGCATGCTTTCCAGGAGAAACTGTTCCAAGATTTTGACAGGCACAGAGGTGAGGCTGACTGATCTGTAGTTCCCTGGGTCTTCCACCTTCCCCTTCTTGAAAATCGGGGTTATATTACCCTTCTTCCAGTCATCGGGAACTTCACCTGACTGCCAGGATTTTTCAAATATGATGGACAGTGGTTTAACAACTTCATTTGCCAGCTCCTTCAGGACCCGCGGATGGATTTCATCAGGTCCCATGCACTTGTGCACGTTCACGTTCTTAAGATGGTCTCGAACCTGATCCTCTCCTACAGTGGGCCTAAGGTCTTCATTCTCACAATCCCTGCATTTGCTTTCCAAGACTTTCGTGGTGTGGTCAGAGCATTTGCTGGTGAAGACTGAGGCAAAGAAGTCATTAAGAACCTCAGCCTTCTCCAAATCCATGGTAGCCAGTTCTCCTGATATAGCTTCTGGAGAGGGCCCACACTGTCCCTAGTCTGTCTTTTATTTGCTACGTATCTATAGAATCCTTTCCTATTATCTTTTACATCCCTCACCAAACTTAATTCCAGCTGGGCCTTAGCTTTCCTAACCTGGTCCCTAGCTTCTCGGGCAATGCTCCTATATTCTTCCCAGGCCGCCTGTCCTTGCTTCCACCTTCTATATGCTTCTTTCTTCCCTCTAAGTTTCCTCAGCAGCTCCTTGTCCATCCATGGAGGTCTCCTGGCCCTCCTGCTGCACTTTCTTCTAGTCGGGATGCAACACTCTTGAGCACGTAGCAGGTGATCCTTGAATATCGACCAGCAGTCTTGGGCCCCCCTGCCCTCTAGGACTGTATCCCATGAAACCTTACTAAGGAGGTTCCTGAAGAGGCCAAAGTCTGCTTTCTTGAAGTCCAGGGCAGTGAGCTTGCTGCATGCTCTTCTCACTGTCCTGAGGATCTCAAACTCAACCATCTCGTGATCACTACAGCCAAGGCTGCCCTGGATTGTCACATTTCCAACCAGTCCCTCCCTGTTGGTGAGCACAAGGTCCAGCATGGCACTTCTCCTTGTCGGCTCCTCTATTGCTTGAAAGAGGAAGTTGTCTTCCACACAATCAAGGAACCTCCTGGATTGCTTGTGCCGGGCCGTACCGTCCCTCCAACAGATGTCAGGATGGTTGAAGTCCCCTATGAGGACAAGGGCCTGCGAGCGTGAGGCTGCTCCTATCTGTCTGTAGAGCGCTTCATCCATAGAGTCCTCTTGATCAGGCAGCCTGTAACAGATCCCCACCGTAATGTCCCCCATTGCTGTTTTCCCTTTGATCCTGACCCACAAACACTCTGTTACCTCATCACCCGTCCCCAGACAGAGTTCCATACTCTCTAGCCTATCACTGACATAGATAGCAACGCCCCCTCCCAGTCTGCCTGGCCTGTCTTTTCTAAACAGCCTGTAACCTTCCATTCCAACACTCCAGTCATAGGAGCCATCCCACCATGTTTCTGTGATACCAATGACATCATATTCCTGTAGCCTTGCACACATCTCTAATTCCTCTTGCTTGTTCCCCATACTATGAGCTTTTGTATAGAGGCACCTTAGCCGAGCTCCAAATGCAGCCGACTCAATGGCTGAGGCAGCTGGAATATCTCTACATCGCTCCAAGCACTTATTACAGGTGCTGGCAACTGACCAGGAGTGTTGGGATGGATCAATGCTCCCCTCCCCCAACACATCTAATTTAAAGCTTTCTTGACCAGCCTGGCAAGCCTCCTACCAAAACAGCTCTTCCCCCCTTTCTTGACCAGCTCCACCAGCCTCCAGTAGGTCTGGCCTCCCAAATGGAGCCCCATGTTCTAAATAGCCAAACCCCTGACTATGGCACCACCATTCTAACCATTTATTAACCTGCCAAATGCGCCTAGCTTTTTTAAGGTCCTCCCCTTTGTCCTGGAGAATCGATGAAAAAACTATCTGAGCTCCAGAGCCCCTAACCACCTCTCCCAGGGCTCTGTAGTCCTTCTTAATGTTCTCCAGGCTACTGCTATCTATATCTCTAGCACCCACATGGACCACTAGAAGGGGTAATAGTCAGCAGGACTTACTAGAGCAGGCAGCCTCTCAGCAACATCCCTGATCTGAGCCCCTGGCAGGCAACTCACCTCCCTCGAGACTGGATCAGGCCGGCAGATGAGTGCCCCTGTGCCTTTCAAAGTAGAGTCCCCTACTACTATGACCCTCTGCTTTTTCCTGGAGGCACCAGTAGTGATCCTCTTTACTGGTGCATCAGCAGGATGCTCATTAGGTGTGGTGGGTGCTTTCTCATTAGCCCCCTGCAGAACTGCGAAGCGGTTCTGGGTGGGGACATCAGATTTAGGAGGAAGCCCCTTGTCATTAATTGTCCTCTTCCTCCTTTTTTTGTTCGTTTTTCTCGTGACTAATTCCTAGCTTCTTGGGTTGCTGCCCTCCTTCTTTCCTATATAAGCAGTGCTGGACGTTTGCAGCCCCTGCACAGTTTGGGCGTGGAGCAAGCAGCCCAGCTTCCTCTCAGCTTCCTTGGCATCTTTTAGCTCTCCAACAGCCTCCCGCAGCTCAGCCACCTGCTGCAGGAGGACCTCCACCAGGGCGCACCGAGTGCAGCCCTGTCCATTGTGCACCCTCGCCTCAAGAGACCAGTCGAGGCACTTTCTACACTCCGAGGTCTGCGCCGCAGCCTCCCCTCTCACCGGCTCTGTCTGGGTACCTACGCTGGCCGCCGCCGGGGCAGAGCTCCCAGAGCGGGCCCTGCTCCTGAGGCGAGTGCTCACCATCCCGCTCGCCCTGCCCGCGCAAACTGCCGCGCCACGCCCTGTTCGCCGCGCTCCTGGGCGCTCGCGCACCCTGGGCTGGGTTTTTACCCACTGAGGGCTGGTGCCGTCACTCCTGGCGCCGCCCCCTGTGAGTCAGCTGCTCGCGTCAGCTGAGCTGCCAGCTCCTGGGCAAGTCCTGTCGAGGACTTGAGGCTCCCTTGGTCGCTCTTGCCGCTCCGAACTGAGGCTCCTGGACACTGTGCTTCCCCCCGCTCCGATGTTAAAGGCGTCCTCTCTGGAGATACTCAGCTCGGCAATTTAATAGAAATGTTTCTGATTCCACACAGTCACAAGGCAAAAGATAACCTTAGAAGAAGTTTGGATAAATTAATTAAAATAAACATCTTTAATATCTATTGAATAGCCATTAAATAGCATTCTGCTGACTTTGCTCTAGTATTCTTTTGGCAAAGAGCTTGAGTAATTAAGACTAAAGCCAAATATCACTTCCTCCTTTATTTGATATGTCAGTTTGGGCACTATGCATGCTGGATGTTCAATATAAATTAGAAGCAAGAATAAGGCTACAGGGTGGAATTACTGCAGGTTTAAGATGGGCTGTGTCAGAATGTTAGCACCTATCTTTAAAACTGAGATCAAGAGTATTCCCCCTCTAACTGCAACAAAATCTCCTATATAAATAAATAAATTTGGCACCTACATTATATATCACAGAGTTCTTGTGTACTTGTATTAAGGTTTCTATACATGTGAGCCCTGACCTAAATTCTTTTGCAAATTGAGCACCCGGAAGAATTGCGGCCATTAGCTGTGTGTATCCCTAAGAGCAGTGTTCAAGGCACGCCCAGCAAAAAGTCACTGTCCCTTTCCCTGAAAACACAGCCGAGTGACAGTTTACAGTTTTGTGAAAAAGCTTCTGCCTGGAAGCCCTTGTGCCTGGATCCTTTGAAAACTATGTCCATCTTACTGTTGTGGTTCAACCCAGATGGCAACTAAGTACCATGCAGCTGCTCCCTCACTTTCCCCCAGTGGGATGGGGAAGAGAATCAAAAAAGTAAACCCTGTGGGTTGAAATAAGAACAATTTAATAATTAAGGTATAATATAATTCTAAGAATGAAAAGGGAAAGAAAAGAGAGAGAGAGAGAAAAAATAAAGCAAAAAAAAAAAAAAAAACCCAACAAAAACCAGTGATGCACAACACAATTTCTCACCACCCGCTGACTGATACCCAGCCCGACTAGAGCAGCGATCGGCCCTTAACTGGTAACTCCCCTCAGTTTCTATTCAAGCACGACATGCTATGGTATAGAATATCCCTTTGGCTAGTTTGGGTCAGGTCTCCTGTCTCTGCTCCCTCCTGGCTTCTTGTGCCCCTTCTCACTGGCAGAGCATGAGAGACTGAAAAGTCCTTGATCAGAGTAAGTGCTACTGAGGAACAACTGAAACATTGGTGCATTATCAGCACTGTTTTCAGTCTAAAGTCAAAAACACAGCACTGCACCGGTTGCTAGGAAAAAAATTAACTTTATCCCAGCTGAAACCAGTACACTTACCCTTCAGAGAAATAATGTGGTCACTAAAGTATCAAGTTGTCTGTGTAAAAAGAAAACTAGACCACTGAGCCACCGAAAGTGTGAGAAGGACAGGAAAGAAAAGGGAGTTAGGCTATGGTTTAGTGATTGTTGCAGTTAGAACAAATACTCTTGGCTTCTGGATCTAGCTCCCTAGGATTGCTTTTCAATCTAACTGTCTACCATTCACAAGTCTGAAAAGCAATGGAAGGTTTCAAATGCAGAAGAAGAATATTAGAGGGCATAAATTGCAGAAGTGATTCACATTTTATGAGAGTTTTTAGATTTCCCTAGCATTCATGAGAAAAGTGATGTGTTGATGTGACAATGTTATTGTTTGCGGTATGGTATCCCATAGTAGAAATAATACTATTGAGTTGCTGTAAGGCCTTGAAAGAAAAAACCTTGAATATTTGGAACAAAATGCAAACTTAAGCGGTGGATTATATTTTTTTTCAAACAGTTTGACATAAATTGTTTTTACTGTGCATACATGAGATTTATTTAAATTGGTAAGAAAATGATTTCATAAGAGCATACAAACTGATTTTCCTTTTTTTTTTTTCATTTCATAGAAAGGCTTATTGTTCTACTGTCTTCTTGAATTTGCTGCAGCATTAAAACACAGTAATCAACTGCAGTAAGATGCTATCAGGATACTATGTACAGCAAGTAAAATGAAGCAGCTACTATAATGATCAACAGGATTTACATTTTTGTCCCAAAACAAATCACAAATAAGATAAACTTAGAGAAATTAGAAGAATCTGATAAAGCTAAATCGGTTTTGTTCAAGTTTAATATAAAACTTTCAAAAACTGGCATGATTAAGTATAGGAAATTCAGAGTAGAAAATTAGCATCTTTTTGATGCTAACAAGAAATTAAAAGTATTGCATAAATAGATTGCCAATATCTAACTTTGCCGCTGGTCTGATATTACAGTGCTCATGATGTTTTAGACATGAGGTGTTCTCTGTGATTTCTTATACTCCAATCAGATATTTGAGTCTAGTTAGTGTATCTGGCAACCAATGTTCTTCAGGATTCTGCAGATGTTACAGGCTGCAGAAATAAGTTTGTTTGTTTTCATAACAAAAAATAGTCACGATGATTTTATTCACAGAGACCATTTAAGATAGACATCACAGTATCCATTTAAGATAGACAGGAGACTTTTTTAATATTAAGAAAAAACTTCAGAAAGTTGAATATCCAAAATTAAAGCATTATTTAGAGTTCAGGAGAACAAAACTTTACAAGAAATGATTCACTTACAGTTTTCAGAGACTTTTGATTTGCACTGCAAGAATCCTCATTAGGAGGTTGGACAGTATGTCTTACCTCTATGACAGACACAGTGCCATAGAATCATGGAATATTCAGAGAGTATTGTGTCAGAGTCATAAATTTACAACTACCTGTATGGGTTTGCTGGTTAAGATGAATAATTCATCCTGCAGAAACTAAAGATACAGCATGTTATTAATTTAAATATACTGAAAGGTGAAACAATGCTGGTGCCAAGACTTCTGAAACTTCACTTACATGCCAGGAAAGGTTTGCTTTTGCAGACTAGGTGTTTAAACTGTGTAAAATTGAACTCTTGATATAGGGAAGGGCAGCCACCATAATTAGATGCACATAGAAGAGCTTGCAAGGATCTGCACAGTTGCATAGTCCATACTACTTGGGTAGATACTGACACACTGGGAGTGATTTCCTTTAACTGTTTAGCTTTCATAGGACAGAGCACTGTTTGCTCAGAGTTAAAGTATTTCAAATTGAAGCTTTGTCTCAAATCTGTTCTCCTGCTTGGATGAGCATCCTGGCTTTCACAAAAAAAGCATACAATCCAAACAGTATCTGCATACTTTTTCAGGGACTTTAATTGGAAGATATAAGGGATATGGACCAGAAAACATGCTGTGTCTCATGTTTTTGATGTTGCATGCATGACCCTGTCATTATGTCTAGATGAGCTAACTTTCTGGTGCTTGCTTCAGATTTGCTGGAGTTACAGTTCTGAATTGAGAATTCAGCATCACTGAAAATGGACTGGTTCAGAGTTAGAGGACTGTGAGTCCCTGACAGAGCTTTAAGCCATTCCCCTGTGTCGTGTCAGCTGATACCAGGGAGAACAGATCAGGATTTCCCTCTCCACATCCACATTTGTTCTTGAACTTCGTGCCACTGATAATTGCCCAGTGTTCCAATCTACCTAGGTGCTCCTGCAAGGTCATGGTAGCCACTAAAATGTTACCTATTAAAAATTTCTAGCCTGTCTTTGGAGTTTTGAAGCACTGCAGCAACTACTGACATACAGAAATAACACCTTTCTTCCTTTTGTGATTCTTAATGTCTGGATGAGATAGAAAACCTAGGTTACAGGTAAGAAATATTACACTAAAAAAAATTATTTCAACTTTGACTTCCTAATACAGATGTGGTTTGCATCTGGTAGTTGAGAGAGTAAGTAAATTAATAATGTACAGCTGATCGAATACACTGTTTTCTTTACAGGCAAAATCTTACTTATATAAATAAATGCATGTTCCCGTACATTGAAGATAGTCAGGCATAAGAATAGCATTTTGTTGAGAAAACTTCGGTGGGCTTCAGTGATCTGTTAATTACTTGTAGGTACATATATCAGAATTTTCTGATATTTATTTGAATGCTTTCAAAAAGAACTTCGAAAATCCCAATAAATCAAGCATTTAATGTGCTTCCCAGATACGTGACTATCAGCTTTCATGACACATTCAAAAAATGAATGTGTCATGAAACACATTTCACAACACTGAAAACATCAAGAAGATATAATTTCCCTAAATAAGTTTGTTCATAAATTTTGTAGGTATTATCTTGTTACAATACATTTTACTTAATTTACCTGTTACCTTACTCCTGTGGCAGTCACATGCTTGAAATTCTTCAGGCAGTGAAAAATTTACCCCAGATCCACCAGCTCCTGAGTAAGTCTAAATGCTCACTTACAATACAATGGTACAATAAGTGGGCCTCCTCTGACCATGTTATTCAAGTAAGAGTACTCTCTAGTGTATTTCTGGGAGGCTTGGGTTAAATATTCATTTGGACAAGGGAGATTTAGGATGAAGAGGTGCCTTTTTATTGTGCTTAGAGACATGTCAGCAAGCCAGTGATTTAGAAATGTTTAGGGAAGAAAGATAACTGCACAAGAAGGTGATCTTGTTTTAATGGAAATAGATGTGCAATTGGAACACTGCTCAGCAAAGCTGCATACATATGGTTTTTACCCTCATCTCCAGATTGTACCATGCTGGGGACTGAATGAAATTTATGGATTTTTCTTTCCAGAAAAGAAAAAAAAAAGGAAAAATATTAAAGGGGAGGGTCTGATTTCTTTGTCCTGTCTTGATGCTTTTGTAGTGCTGCCATTATTCTAAGCACTTGATAACTGGAGTGAAAATGATAATTTTTATGACTCAAAGCTTTTCTAAGAACACAGTTCCTCTGTGCCGTAGTGATTCAATTAAAGCAATTCACAATATAAAAAAGCTATCAGTTTTCCACAGATGTCTAAGGTCCACTTGATACTTAGTTACACCAGAAAGCAGATTATCAATTATATTGATGCATCTGCCAACTTGATTCTATACCAAGATACCAAGTTCAGCTTAGAACTGAACACAGATTGTTATCTTACCTTAAAAGTGTTATAAATTGATGAAACATTGACAATAATTAGATAAAATACATCAAGGTGAATATTGCTTGCTTTCTTTCCCATATAAATATTAATGAATTAATGGACATTTAGAGCTATTCCTAGGAGTATTTCTGTTGAATAGGCAAATCAAAAAACTGTGTTCATGTGTAAATCATGAAAACTCCTTATACTGTAAAGAATTAACACACTAAGGCAATTTTGGCCATAAAATTATCTCCCTGCGAGAAATCTAGATTACTTTATTCTCTAAGTTAGAATCAAATAAAAACAGAATGATGCTTAAATTCTGATAGCAATTTTCTTCCATGATCTTGTATTTAAAAGTAAAATATCAAAACTTGTATAAATATTATTGGACAGTAAAACTAACTCTCAGTTTGGTAAAAAATTTCTATAACTCACCTCATTTTTACTGCAAGCTGAAATTGCAATGAGTGTATTAAAACATAATGTAAGAATGCTTTCATCTCTCAAACTATGACAAAATTTATAAATATTCTTTGTCAAAGTCTCAAGGGAATGAAGTAACCTCATATAGGTAACTCAGGACAAAGTGCATCTCATAAGATCTGCAGGAAGGAGGCTGGTTTGTAAATTTTTTTTGTTCTGAAAAAAGAGCTTATCATAGCATCTTTAACGTTATTCTCCTGGGAGTATACATATGCTGAAACATGGAAGTAGTTTAATTTTGTAGTTATGTCTGAGAGATATCTTGCACTTTTGTCAGATCAATGTAGCTAATGAGTGGTATCAACAAAAATGTGATTTTTGTTGTGATACATGAGTATTGAATGATCCATGAGCCTTGGAGTTCAGGTTCTCATCTAGGACATCAACAGCATTTGTGGTAGAATCCAAGGTTAAAACTTATGTCATACAATCTGTAAGGTGTTTATAGCCAATAACAGGAAGATTTTTCACAGAATTACAGAACTATGATTCTGATACCTATTATCCTTTCTCTAAAAGACAAGAATTGGACTAGATTTCATTAAAAAATTGTACTGTCTCTTGCCAATGGTGAAGCCTAACATATATTCCCTGCTGATTGCTAGAAATTAAACTTTACTGTCAAACACAATGTTAGTAATCTTGTATGTATTTATATAAATATTTATTGAATCAGGCTCATTTAAGCTATTTCCTTGTGTAATTCTGTTCATAAATCCTTATTTGCCCTTGCCAATTGTAGGAGAATAAAGGTGAAGTAAAAATGTACTTGCCCTTTGTCCTCTAAGGCTTACGACATCTTTCTGTAAGGGTTATGAATAATTCTCATATATGCACATCATATTAAATTTAACTAAATTTATTCTATGCACATATAGTTTGTGTTGACATTTCTCAAACTTACATTAAATTATTTAACAGTTATTGGAAATTTGTGAACAATTAACAACTATTATCGCTGTTAAATAACTAAATTACCTTTTTTCTTGGATGTAGGGAACATGATATTTCTCTGAGAGCCACTGTTCCATTCTAAAGTATTTAATAAAGTCAGTTTGAGTAAAAACTGTTGTCAAAGTTGTACTTTCTTAACAGTTATCTCTACTGTTGATGTATTTATTTTAATTTCCCTGTATAAAGGAGACATAAACTCCATTCTCTATCTGACTTCTCCTGCTTGCATTTTTAATGGTAGAGAATTGCATTACTTAAATAGACTAAGATTAGTAAATTCAGTTTAATTCTTCTCTTAGAAAAATTCACAAATTCTCACCAGATTTGTTTTTTTTGAAGTCATCAGAAAAAAACCAACCCAACCTTGCAAAAGCTTTCTACAATTCTGTTAGTTTATATTTTCTAAGACATCAGAAAAAGCATAGTTACAAACAGACTTCCTTGCTGTGTCGTATCAGACACTTCGTATTTGTCAGATTTTCATACTGACAGCCAGCAAGGCAATAACTCACAAGAGGCTTTGGGGCAAAAAAATGAAAAAAGCCAAACAAAACTACAAAAAGTTGAAAAAAAAAAAAAAAATTTACATTTCCTCTGGGGAAACAAAAACCCTGACCATTCTATGATTCTATGATCCTATTTAACATGCACAGTATGTGCTCCCAGTAGGGTCATGCCTTCTAAAAGCAGGATCTTAATTACTATCTCTATGCTGATGACATCCAAATATAATAGGTATATCAAACAGTTTATGGATGACTTAGATAAATCTGTCTCTAGTCTGGAAGGATATTCATTAGATGTTAAGTGTTGAGTGTCTGCTAACATTTGGTGCTTAGAACAGAATTGATTTTATTTGGCCCATTGCCTGCTAAATGGCAGTTTGTCATTTATGGTACCATTTGTTGGGAATATAAAATTGCTTCCTCACTGAATAATTTTGGTGTTATATTTGACCCTGAAACTTGTTCTGAGGGCCACATTGTTAAGTCTTCATATTTTCACATCAGGAATTGAGCAAGGTTAAGGACATTGCTGTTTCAGCACCATCTATGGGTCTTCCATCATCAAGGTTGGAATGCTATAATTCACTGTTTGCAGACTTTTCCTAGCGGTTTGTGGTACACACTTCGGCTGTATAAAATTCAACATCTACAGCATTTGCTAGAAATCAGCTAGAAGAGAATATCTGAGGAGTATGTTTTCTGTCTGTCAAAAGGATTCTGAGATACTTGTTTAGAAATTATACCACTCAGAAATTAGCTTACTTAGAAACTAAAGGTAGTTGATGCCATCTAAATACCTAAAGCAGATTCTTCATAGAAGCTTGGATCATTTTTAAATGAGTGAATTTGTGTGGATTTCCAGTGTTTCTCCCTACGAGTCCTCCAGAATTTCCTATTATTTTCTAGAATATTGTTTTAGTTATTTTGAGGAGCTTATTTAGTAGTTTAATTCCTTCAGAATCTTTCACATGTGCTGGGGGTTGGAACTAGATGGTTTTTGTGAAACCCCATGGCTTTAGGAAATGAGCAATGGAGAAAAATGATTAGCTGATACTCAGCCTTGAAATTCAGGAGAGGTAAAGCTGGATATTGTTCCTCAGTGTCATTATTGATCATTTAATGACAATGGTGTTAAATTATACAATATACTTACCAACAGACAAACGTTATGGCTCAGAGTGCTTTTCAATTTTCTATTTATTTTCTAATAAACTGAATCATTAGACTCTTGCCATTAGTCCCATTGGGCCTAATTATGTTAAATTTTTCTAAAAACATGTTGTATTGTCAGCACTGATGACTGTTGGGTATGTGATAGAAAGTATCTTGCAATATTTTAATAAAGGATGTTTCTGCTGCTGTGTGAATCAGGTCACTACCACTTCTCCCCTACATTCCCTGCAGAATCACTGTGCCCAAAAGATTATACGTATGTGCCCAAATGTTGCTGGTTTTGCTAATTAAGCTGCATGTTGTCACAATCCTATGATAGGCAAAAGGGAACTTGTATTTGGAGCTAATAAATGAGCGTTATTCCAGCTAATATTTTAACAGTCTAATTTAATACAGACAGTTATTGTTTGTTCAGTATAATACTAAAAATACCCTTAGCCAAACTCAGTACATAGAGGCCCTGTTAGTTATACAGTTATAATTGTTTCACATGAAAATCTGCCAATCTTGGTTGATTAGCACCTTGGTTCTGATGTTATACTCATCCCTCCAGTGTCCTTCTGGGTCCTGAGGCTGAAACTTCAAGCATCTCCAGAAGAAGAGAGGAGCAGAGAAGCATGATAAGTTGTCAACATCCTGATATTGTTGCCAAGAGGAATGTGGTGTTCATGGTGGGAGGAACACCTTCCTTAGTCCTTGTTCCACTTGGATTGCTTTGGTATATGCTCCAGCCCTGGAAGTTTTCGAGGCCAGGCTGGATGGGGCTTTGAGCTACCTGGTCTAGTGGAAGGTGTCCTTGCCTGTGCCAGGGGAGTTGGAACTAGATAATCTTTAAGGTCTCTTCCAACCCAAACCTTTCTATGATACTCTTAACTCAGCGTTCTTCTTTCACATTAACATCCAGCTAATATTTGAAAGCTGTACACTAGCTTCCCTCAGCTTTAGCTGACATCAAGGATTGATCTTCATTAGAATGTCTTCCTGTGTTTTTCAGACCATTTTCTTAGATGATATTCACAGTGCTTATGTAGATAGTTATGAAGTCAATCATTCAATCACTAGACAATTGATAAGATAATCAAAATCAATTTAATTCAAGGAAAGTCCAGAAAATCTTGAGATCTTGCATAATCAGGTCAAACACAGAGCCTGCAGACTTCTATCAAATAAAACAAAGATCATATTTACAGGACTACAACAAAGAAGAAAGGAAATGACAGCCGCAGCCTTATTTCTGAACAATCTTGGCCAGATAACTGGTTGCATAATAAGGGATATTTATTTTTTCAGGTAGTTCAAAACTTTCAAAACAAAACTGCAGAAACAAAGCAGTACAGCAAAGTTGGACTTCTTTCTCAGTATTCCTTTTGGTGATATACAACAAGCCAGGCAGCATAAAGTTCATGTACACTAATCAATATATAAGGACCCTGCATTGTCCCGACATATAACACAATGAATTTATTGAGTGAGGCTTAGTTTTTCTGATGCTGATTTTGGGGTTGCTGAGCTTATTTAAGAAATAAATAATTTCTGGAACTAATTGAACATGAAGATTCATCCATGGATGAATCCAAGGGAACCTTTAATTTAATTAATGATCAATATTTTGGTTAAATTTTTCTGAATTAACTATAGCCATCTCACTACCAGTGCAAATAATGGAAACCAAACACCAAAACAAGATTTCGTTATATATTGACCCAAAATAAAATTTTATATTGCCTTAATTAATCTGGACATCCACCAGAAGTAAAACAAAGTGTCTTCTAAACTAAGCTTTGGAATACTTGCTTAATTTTGTCTCCATCTCCCATGAACTCTATGGGAGTCCAAACAGGAAATAACATCACTCATCAGGCTTTATCAAATCATTTTTTTGGTTGTTCTGTAAGAAAATTGAGATGGAAATATATTCATTCAGTGTGGGTTAAGAAGAGATGAAACTCATTCACTATGCACGCTGTTGCATATCTCTATTATTCAAATACAAGAGAATCAGAATATTATTGGAGAAGAATAATCTTGGAACATAACTTCAATTTAAATATTAAAAAACTTAAATTGTATTTCACTTGAATAAAGCCAATCTTGTAAACACAAAGATGCTATTGAAAGTTTACAGCTAAATTAATTTCCTCCTTGATATCTTCCAAGCATCACCATGGTTTTTTAGTCTGAATGAATAAGACCAGCATAAGACATGTTTAGCAGGATTTTCGCATAAGCTTTTGTCACTTGTTATTTATCCTTAAGTACCAAAACTATCCTCATGTCATTGGATTTCTTCAAAATTTCATCTTAAAGATATTACTTCTTAATTCAACATCATATATTAGGTTGAGAAAAGTATTATCTGTTCATCATTATTTTTTAAGATGCATCAGAGATGACCCAAGAAAAATACATTACGCCTCATTCACTTTTGGAGGAAAATGTGAAAATGACATATTCAGGGTTATGCAGAAAGTGCTTACACAGTTTCTGAAACTTTTAGATTTTGGCTACTGTTTAGAAACTTTCATCAGACTGTTTTTATGTTTGTCATTATGTTCTTACTGAGATTTCTATCTTGTCCTTTTCCTGCTCTTAAGTACTGGGTTCTAAATATATCATGATTTCCATCTGTAAATCCATCTCAGCAGATAATTCTCCAAGGCTTTCGAGAACTTTACTGCAAAAAACCTCTTCTATTATTTTCTCATGAATATTTTGGAATTGTACAGTATTATCAAATGAACAGTTGTGTCTTCTTTTATTGCCACTATCCTTTTATCTATATACTAGCATAGTTTAGGCAGAGGCTTTCATCAGAGTTCTGCATTATTCATGGCTAATTCTTGCTAATTCTGCCTCTTCATTTCTGGAATGAAACAAAACTTTCTGAGGAAATCCTCTCTTAAATACTCCTCTCCTCCCTAATCTGAAAAACTGGCAGGACTTCATGGTCCAGCTTGAGATGGTAAGAGAAATCTTGAAGCCCACTGCAGCTCTATAGGTGCTCAGATACTGATGGGGGCAAGGTGCCAAATTCAGAGCCTATCACAATGAGACGATTCTAAAATTCTAAAATGTCAGTCTAGGTCACTTTGAGTTCACTTATCATTTCATTTTGACCCCCATTTCTGATACTGCCTTACAATTTCAGTGCAACCTTTTGTTCTTTCTCATCCGCCGTGGCTTATTTTATTTTATTTTATTTTGCTTATTTTATTTTACCAAACTGGAATTTTTATGGTAGACTGACTGTATTTAGGTGGGCTGTGTCTAAGGACCAAAACTATTCTAATTAGCTATTCCAAGAGGGAAATGGATTGCTGGCTGGGAGTAACTAACTACCCAATGATAGAATCATAGAATCATAGTATCATAGAATAGTTAGGGTTGGAAAGGACCTTAAGATCACCTGGTTCCAATCCCCCTGCCGTGGGCAGGGACACCTCACACTAAACTATGCCGCCCAAGGCTCTGTCCAACCTGGCCTTGAACACTGCCAGGGATGGAGCATTCACAACTTGCTTCTTTGGGCAACCCATTCCAGTGCCTCACCACCCTCACTGTAAAGAACTTCTTCCTTATATCTAATCTAAACTTCCCCTGTTTAAGTTTGAAGCCATTACCCGTTGTCCTACCACTACAGTCCCTAAGGAAGAGTCCCTCCCCAGCATCCTTATAGGCCCCCTTCAGATACTGGAAGGCTGCTATGAGGTCTCCACACAGCCTTCTCTTCTCCAGGCTAAACAGCCCCAACTTTCTCAGCCTGTCTTCATACGGGAGGTGTTCCAGCCCTCTTATCATCCTCGTGGCCCTCCTCTGAACTTGCTCCAACAGCTCCATGTCCTTTTTATGTTGAGGACACCAGAACTGTACACAATACTCCAAGAGTGGTCTCACGAGAGCAGAGTAGAGGGGCAGGATCACCTCCTTCGACCTGCTGGTCACGCTTCTTTTGATGCAGCCCAGGATATGGTTGGCTCTTTGGGCTGCAAGCGCACAATGCTGGCTCATGTTAAGCTTCTCATCAACCAACACCCCCAAATCCTTCTCTGCAGGGCTGCTTCGAATCTCTTCTCTGCCCAACTTGTAGCTGTGACTGGGATTGCCCCGACCCAGGTGTAGGACCTTACACTTGGCTTGGTTAAACTTCATAAGCTTGGCATCAGCCCACCTCACAAGCATGTCAAGGTCCCTCTGGATGGCATCCCTTCCCTCCAGCGTATCAACTGAACCACACGGCTTGGTGTCATCGGCAAACTTGCTGAGGGCGCACTCAATCCCACTGTCCATGTCGCCGACAAAGATGTTGAACAGGACCGGTCCCAACACCGATCCCTGAGGGACACCACTCTTTACAGGTTTCCAACTGGACATCGAGCCGTTTACCACAACTCTTTGCGTGCGGCCATCGAGCCAGTTTTTTATCCACTGAGTGGTCCATCTATCAAATTGATGTCTCTTCAATTTAGAGACAAGGATGTCATGCAGGACAGTGCCAAACGCTTTGCACAAGTCCAGGTAGATGACGTCAACTGCTCTGCCCCTGTCCATCAGTTCCATGGCTCCATCATAGAAGGCCACCAAATTGGTCAGGCAGGATTTCCCCTTAGTGAAGCCATGTTGGCTGTCACCAACCACCTCGTTGTTTTTCATGTCCCTTAGCATGTTTTCCAGGAGAATCTGCTCCAAGATTTTGCCAGGCACAGAGGTGAGGCTGACTGGTCTGTAGTTCCCCGGGTCTTCCACCTTCCCCTTCTTGAAAATCGGGGTTATATTACCCTTCTTCCAGTCATCGGGAACTTCACCTGACTGCCAGGATTTTTCAAATATGATGGACAGTGGCTTAGCAACTTCTTTCACCAGCTCCTTCAGGACCCGCGGATGGATTTCATCAGGTCCCATGCACTTGTGCACGTTCACGTTCTTCAGATGGTCTCGAACCTGATCCTCTCCTACAGTGGGCCTAAGGTCTTCATTCTCACAATCCCTGCATTTGCTTTCCAAGACTTTCGTGGTGTGGTCAGAGCATTTGCTAGTGAAGACTGAGGCAAAGAAGTCATTAAGAACCTCAGCCTTCTCCAAATCCATGGTAGCCAGTTCTCCCGATAGCTTCCAGAGAGGGCCCACGTTGTCTCTAGTCTGTCTTCTATTTGCTACGCACCTATAGAAGCCCTTCCTGTTATCTTTCACATCCCTTGCCAGATTTAACTCTAACTGGATCTTAGCTTTCCTAACCTGGTCCCTAGCTTCTCGGACAGTGTTCCTGTATTCTTCCCAGGCTGCCTGTCCTCGCTTCCACCTTCTATAAGCTTCATCTTTTCATAGTAATGCTGCTTTAGCAGTGTTCTGAATTCTGTTGCCTTTCCCAGTGTCATACACCTATCTCAAAACAAAGTGTTCATATTTGGGTCTGCCAAACTTAGTGTTTGCTCCAGACTGGCTCATCAATGCCTTCTTTATTTCTTTCTACAAGCATTCAGTTGCTTTTTAATTTTTGTAAACCTGCAGTGTCTCAGATTGTCTCTAACACTTTTCCGTAGGAAAAACAATGCTTTCCTGAGGACAGACATTCTTTTTTATTCTGTAGACATTTTGTTTCTGAAAGGAGTGTTTCTGGTATGTGCATATATATACATGTGTGTATGTACAGATAAAAAAATTATTCTTTTGAATTTCTCTACCCAAATTAATTTTAAAATATCAACCCTATTGACCTAGAGATTTTATTGCCATTTGGAATAATTTACCGGCTGGTAAACTGCTACAACCTCTGACTCAGTTGTGCCTCTGTAAACTCTTCAAGCATGCTTAAAGTGTCTCGTTACATGGCTGGTGCTAGGCATGTGGAAAGGCCTCCAACAGATTCCTGAGTTACTGGTTTGCAAACTGGGTCATGCAGTCAACTGTAAGAATACATCATTTAGATATTCTGAAGACTTTCTATTGGGATACTGATTACTCTGAAAGTGCCTCCAATTTTAAAGACTGCTACCCACAAAGGAAAAGACAACTTTAATGTTAGTGAGTTGTCTCAAAACTGTTGGAAATACAGTCTAGCTGATCAGAAAACGGCATCAACACATGGCAACCTACATACCACCAAGCCTCAAGACAACATTTAGCCAAGAACCAGGTAAGCCTGAAGCTTTTTTTTCCTTACTTAAACTTACTTATGTTGTCTTTTTGAGTGATTGGAGCCATTGGAATAGTGGGTGGAATTTTCACGAAGTTGTTTTCAAAAGGAGAACTGCACCTATAGCAGGTGGGCAAAACTGTTCACAGATTCATTCCTTCCCACAGGGACTGTACTGGCTCAGCTGTAAGGTGGTTTTGGGATGTCTTGCACTTGCACTTATCTTTGTGAACATACACAAAACCAAACCATACTGCTTTACTTAAAAATAAATTCTCATAGAATTTCTTACTATCTCAACATCTCTGTTGCTGACAGAACCAGTCTTCCAATGAATTCATCCTTCATCATTCAAGTGTTAATTTTTGATAGTTGTGCCATATTCAGAGACTTTAGTTCATATTCAAGAAAGGAGTTTGTTTTTGCACATCTCCTGATTGCCATCTCTCAATAAACATCATAGTGTTTCCATCATTGGGTCACACTACCTTTCCTTAATAGTAAGAGTCTTCTATTTTCTTAAATGAAAATGAGAACACAATTGTATGTATTCATAACTATGCCAGTTTTAACAGATATAATGGAAATACAAAGATGAATTTTATTTTCTGGCAGTTGATGTTTATGGCTTGCTAAAATTACTAGTATTCTACTCATGTACATTTGTATAGTAATATGATAATGCAGTCACTGGGCATTTTAAGAAACAACTGCTGCTATTATCAGATGATAAATGATTAACAGTAGACATTAATACTGATTGAATAGCATTAATCTGATAAAATATTTTTTAAAGTAGCTTATATATGGTTTCTCTATTATTTTACTTATCTAAAATAAAGTCAGCATTAGGAAACTACTTTCTGTAGGGTTTATCTGATTATACAAATAATTACAATTTCTTAAGGAGTAAATGTTAATGACATATTTGGTTGCTTGAAATTTTTAGTACAGCAATTCTAAAAGCCCAGAAATCAAATAATGCTCACAGTGGAAATAATAGGAAAATTGTATACATGTCCTGGGTTCAGCTATAGCAGTCATTTTTCTCCTTCTTAGTAGCTGGTGCAGTGCTGTGTTTTTTAACTTTCAGCCTGGGAACAACGCTGATAACACCGATGGTTTTAGTTGTTGCTAAGTAACGTTTACTCCGACCAAGGACTTTGTCAGTCTCATGCTTTGCCAGGGAGGAGTGGAAGCCGGGAGGAAGCAGAGACAGGACACCTGACCCAAACTAGCCAAAGGGGTATTCCATACCACAGCGCGTCATGCCCAGTATATAAACCAGGGGGAGTTACCCAGAAGGCCCAGATCACTGCTTGGGTCGGGCTAGGTATCGGTCGGCGGGTGGTGAGCAATTGTATCCTCTCCCCTTGTTATTTCCCTTATCGTTATTATCATTGGTGGTAGCAGTAGTGGTTTTGTATTATACCTTAGTTACTGGGCTGTTCTTATCTCAACCTGTGGGAGTTACATTCTTCCGATTCTCCTCCCCATCCCTCTAGGAGCAGGGGGAGGAAGAAGGTGGGGAGTGAGCGAGCAGCTGCATGGTTCTGAGTTACCGGCTGGGCTCAAACCGGGACAGTTCTTTGTGGCGCCCAAACAGTTGAGATAATGATAGATCTGACCAGAGTGTGTCTAATCGTATTTGTGATAAGCACTCATTGTTACTACTCATCACAATGGTGATTATTTGGCTCTCAGACTTGTTGCGCTTGATCTCAGAGTTTCAGCATGTTGTACCTTACTTACAGCCACTATTTGCTGTTTTAGTGTTTATTGGCTGGGGAGCCTGGGCTAAGGTTCTTGTTTCACTGTACTTCATGGTAATGACTTGTAATACAATAGACTCATTGATCATGAAACTGGTCTGGTTTGTGCTTCCAGTGTGGCCATCACCTCTATACTTTGGGAGGTATATAATGAAATATTTTAGCAATTGCATATCTTTTTTTTAATCCTCGGGAGGTCAACTTATGAAGGAGGCATTCCCTTTCACCCCCCGTTCCCCCACCAGCCTATTTGCAACAGCAGTTGAGAGTTCTGAAGGTTTTAGATGGCCTTTGAATACCCTTGACACCTGCCTGCTGATTATGCTGGGGATCTGCATGTTGGCAAACATACAGAGTGTGTTTTACCCACAGCCATCCCACCCTGGGAACACCCTATTTCATCTGATCTCGAAAGTTAAGCAGTATCGGGTTCAAACCTGGCCTAGGATTAGACGACGATATAGGAGGACCACCAAGAAATTTTCCCCGAGGCTGGACAGTCATGAGTGGCAGGGTGTATGAGATAGTATGGGCAAGTACCTAGGACCGTGGGCCCCTCTAGTGCTTTGGAACTTCACCACTGAACAAGTGCGTTCAGTGGTGAACCGAAAAACTAGTAAAACACTTAAACGAGGTGTGCTGTCGTTCTGTTTATACCAGAGAGGGACAACTCGCTGCAATGTGCTGGGGCTTGGCCTACGCCTACAGAGCCCTGCTCAACACTATCCAGCATCTTCAAAGGGAAAAAAATGTCTCTGGATCTGATGGCAAAGCAACAGACAACGCAGCTACGCCAACTACAAGCACAGCAGCTACTCAAACCCTGACCACAACAGACAATGCAACTACTCCAACTTCAAATACAGCAGCTACACCAACCCCAGTGACAAGCACAGCAGCTACTCAAACCCCAACAGCAACAGACAATGCGGCTACTCCAAGCACCGCAGCTACACCAACCCCAGTGACAAGCACAGTAGCTACTCAAACCCTGACAGCAACAGACAATGCAGCTGTTGGTGTTACTCAACCCCCCAGCACAACAGCTGCACCAACCCCGGCAAGAGACACTGCAGCCACTCCAACCCTAGTGGCAGACGCTGCAGCCACTCCAATCCTAGTTGCAGACACTGCAGCCACTCCAACCGCAGTGACAAACACTGCAGCTAAACCAAATGGCCAATTTGTGACAATGTCTGTTGCCCCTGTAAGCAAAAGCAAATGAGAGGCACAAAGAGCAACCCGCGAAGCAAAGAAAGATGAAGACCCAATGCCATTACTACACGGAACACCATCTGAACAAGAGTTACTACGTGGGTCAGAAGAAGAGGAAGAGGAAGAAGAGGTCACTTCTCGACCCCGGACCTCAACCAAGCTGCGGAATATGCGAAAAGATTTCACCCGTCTTCCAGGGGAGCACATTGTCACCTGGTTGCTCCGATGCTGGGACAATGGGGCCGATGGTCACGAACTAGAAGGTAGGGAAGCCAAGCAGCTGGGATCACTTGCTAGGGAAGGAGGAATTGATAAAGCGATTGCAGGAGAGAAGCGAGCCCTCAGTCTTTGGAGGCGGCTCCTGGCAGCTGTGAAGGAAAGGTTTCCCTACAAAGACGATATTACGAGTCGCTAGGCCAACTGGACCACGATAGAGAAAGGCATCCAGTCCCTGAGGGAATCAGCCATTCTAGAGATGATCTATCGTAGGCCGGATTCCAGGAACACATCCATAGATCCAGATGAAGTCAAATGTACACGACCCATGTGGCGGAAACTTACACGGAGTGCGCCATCATCATATGCCCACACATTGGCATCAATGACCTGGAATGACGGAGTATCATCAACAGTGGATTGCCTGATTCGTCAACTCCGAGAGTTCGAAGACAATCTCACCCCTTCCATCATTTCAGCTGTGAAAAAACTGTCCCAGGAGTTCAAACAATTGAGAGACGATTTATCCGATCTATCCAGCTCCCCACGTGTACCAACTCATGTCTCAGCTATTAACAGAATTTTCCCTACTGCTCAAGAAAGAAAATATAGGAGGTACATGCCACGGGCCACCCTATGGTTTTACCTGCGGGATCATGGAGAAGACATGAGAAAGTGGGATGGAAAACCTACCTCAGTTCTGGAGCAACGGGTGCGTGAACTGAAGAAGAGAACAATGGTCAAGGATGATCCTCCCAGGGAAGCTGTTGCTCCGGTCTCTGGTGAGCAGTAACCTGCAATACATTGATGACATCATTGTGTGGGGTGATACAGCAGAAGTTTTTGAGAAAGGGAGGAAGATAATCCAAATCCTGCTGAAGGCTGGTTTTGCCATAAAACGGAGTAAGGTCAAGGGACCTGCACAGGAGTTTCAATTTTTGGGAATAAAATGGCAAGATGGGCGTCGCCGGATCCCCACAGACGTGATCAACAAGATAACAGCAATGTCTCCACCAACTAACAAGAAAGAAATACAAGCTTTCTTAGGTGTTGTGGGGTTCTGGAGAATGCACATCCCAAATTACAGTTCGATTGTAAGCCACCTCTATCACGTGACCCAGAAGAAGAATGATTTCAAATGAGGCCCTGAGCAGCAACAAGCCTTTGAACAAATTAAACGAGAAATAGTTCATGCAGTAGCCCTTGGACCAGTCCAGGCCGGGCCAGATGTGAAAAATGTGCTCTATACCGCAGCGGGGGAGAATGGTCCTACCTGGAGCCTCTGGCAGAAAGCTCCAGGGGAGGCTCGAGTTCGACCCCTTGGCTTTTGGAGTCGGGGATATAAAGGATCCGAGGCTAGCTACACTCCCACTGAAAAAGAGATACTGGCAGCCTATGAAGGGGTTCGAGCTGCCTCAGAAGTGATTGGAACTGAAGCGCAGCTCCTCCTGGCACCCTGGTTGCCTGTGCTGGGCTGGATGTTCAAAGGCAGGGTCTCCTCCACACATCTTGCAACTGATGCTACATGGAGTAAGTGGGCCTCACATTTGAAAAACTGCTTTTGTCAGTGTTTAACAAGGAACTTCAAGATTATTAGTGATAAAACCTTAATGTTCAAATGAGAAACTGCACAATATAGTAAGTAATTTGCAGTGCCATTTTTTGGTAATATGTTTAAGAAAAAAAAAAACCTGTTTGAAATCCAGCATAAAAATGACATGTGTATTTTCTATTCTGCAAAAAAAGGATAATAATTTCATTTTGAATGGCTCTATATTTCTTTTTTTCTTCCCCTCCCCCGTCCCCCCCCCCCCGATGGTTTGGCATTGATCTGGACTGAATAAGAAGAAGAAAACCAGGGGTTTGATCACAGATAACATTTAGGATTTTGTTGTTAATTATTTCATTTTACTCAGTGAAATCTTCCTGCCACTTTTTTTTTCTTCTTATTTTAAATCTGAAAGAGCCTTTGACAACTTATCCCTTTAATGACTAAGCATAAACTCTATGCAATTAGCTATCTACTATTATATAGAAAGATTCTTTGCCATTTCTTTTTGTATTTATTTTGACTATCACACTTTTTCAGAAATACGAATAAATTATGTATATGTTGAAGAAAATCTGATATGCAAAACGGTCTCAGCAATTAATGGGATCAATGTAAGGCTGCAGTTTAAAACAAACAAAAAAACCAAATTTCATCTGCTCAAGGTACCAACTATTTCTAAAAGATACTTTGGTCCATGCAATGTCACAGTTAAAATAAATGTACAGCTACCATCTGTGCCCAAGTTCAGATTAAAATCTTACATGAAACTGTAATACATAGTCTTTTCTGCAGGATAAATCTAATTGCAGTACTTTAACATGTGTCTGTAACTATATCTGTTACTTATTCCCACAAATCTATTCTCCTCTCCTGCCTCCTTTAGCATGCAACTCTTCTGTTTGGTGCTTCATCATTTCAAATAATATATTTGAATGATGAAATACCAGAAGCAATTTCACACACCGTTTCATTGCATTCATTTTCATTATTGGTTTTACTAGCAAATAGTCATGTAGTTTCCAGTTAGAATTCTTCTTTCAGAAATTTACTGGGTCTGTAGCTGCTGCTAACATAACAGATAAGACTATTTGATTTATAAATTATTCTTAGTTCGTACTACTGGTGTCTATTATACTTCAGCTTATTTTTTAAAAAGTTAAATATTGTATTGTTGGATAATGGCCATAATATAACAATGATACCCTTTGAAAATCAAGGAATGTTTAGCTGAGATATGTCCACCTTATTAAGTGGAACAAAACCATCTTTGCCGACAGACTAATTACTGCAACTCACCGCCACAACATATACCTCTAAAAATTACTTTTGTAGCTAGTGTTCCAGTTTTCATTTAATGATAGGAAATCATAAAGACTGTACCAAGCTGCAGGTGAGTGTAACTTTCCATAGCTACAGGGCCTCTTATAGACTTAGGCTAATCAGTACTTTCAAAGGGCTTGTCTTTATTTCTTTTTCGGAACCAGTGGTTTTATTCCTACATTGTCATTCAACTTCAATCTCCTAACATAATCTATCCTTTCAAAGGTCTCTGAATGAACTCATTCAAATGAAGTTCAAAGCATCTTATTGTCATGTATTGCTGTGTTGAACTGATTTTCTTTCAGTGTTTACAAGCACCATAGCATCACCTGAAGTTCTTACTATAACAAAAGATCTATTAAAATTAAGGATTATTCAGTGGCACAGGAGGAACTTTAAGTTCTGAAAAATATATGTTAACATTATCCATTCAAAATGGATACTCTTTTATCTCAACACTTTAATTTCAATTTCACATAGATTTTGGCAGAATACAAAACTTATTTAAATTCGACAGAACATTTATATTGACTATGATGGAAAAAATATTTAAAACACAAAGGATTCAGAGATTCATCCACAATATCACAGAATACCCATAATCTTTCGTACTTTAATTACATTTAGCAACGTTATCCTTTTTTTTTTTTTTACTGTCTTCACAATGATTTATTACAAATAAATCGCAAGTCGACAAGTGAGCAACATAAGAACTGGTTCGGAGCTTTAACTATATCTATAAGTAAGAACAGGGGTTCTCTTCTGTAAATCTGGTTTGTAAGCTGAAATCAATTATTTCCATCATATCTAGGAAAGAGTTCTTTAAAATTACAAAAACAGACAGACCAGTTTCCCTAACGATCAGTATAATATAAAAGGGTGCACCAGATAATTACCTGTTAGAGTTCCAAGCTTCAAAATATTTGAGATAGGTTAAACTTGATAATTTTCTCCCGTTTTCCTTGAATTGATATTTTTTCCTCTTTCCAACTGATCTCTGTGTATATTCATTTTGGTTCACAATGGGGAGAGCCCAAGAATATTCATTATATATCTGAGAAAGACACAGAATTTAGTTTTCTGTACATTTTGATTTAATTTTGTTCCTCAGACCAGACTTTATCAGTGCACTTATGCATCTGTTCAGTTGTAGTGAAATAGGGTACAAGGAAAGGTGCAAATGAGGCTAGAATGGAAACCTGGACGTAATTTGTCTTGCAAACCGGGGAATGAAAAGCGTTTTTGTGATGCCTCCTAAGGAGAACTACTTAGCTCACAAAGTATTGCTCTGTACTTCACTTGCCACAGCATCTTCAGGTTTGCCTTCTGGATTCAGATATACACAAACTAGATGATTGAAAGTAAATAGCTAAAAATTGGGAAAGAGAAATATACTGATAAACACCTGTTCTGTTGAGGTTTAGGAGGAGTTTTGTGTGGTTTTGTTTTGTTTGGTTTCTTGTTTAATATGCGGCATATGCTTGTTGATATAGTAGTAGTAGTCCAGATATCTATCTGGCATTGTTATTTATTAACTTGCAGAATGTTGAAACCAAAAGTGAATGCTGGTCCTTATTATTGTAAATATGTCAAGATCCTGCTTTCTAGGACAAGATTGAAATGCAGCACTCAAGAGTCATACAGGAGATAGGTGTAAGTTTCAAAATCTGTGGATGACTTATATTCAAGTTTATTAAAAGTTCAGCCAAGAAGAAATTTCTATCATTCATGTATATTACTATGGAGTCTTAGAAAACTGTGGAAACTGAAGTGGTGGGAAGCTAACATAACAATATTTCAAAAGGGTGCGAGTGAAACAATATACCTGTCAATTTTAAGTCAGTTACTTTGATGCTAATCACAGGGAAAAAATTCAAATAATATGGAACACACTGTACAAAAAAATTAATGAGTAGTTTCATCATGAATGTCAATCAAATGGTTTTGTATAACACAGCCGTTATCCAGTATATATATGTATATATCTGTGTATTCATACTTAAGCTGTGTTAGTTCATGTATACCTAAGCTTTATGGTTTAGATTATAAATTATTTGTTTAAATATCAAAATTGGTTTGATGCCCATGGAAAAGTGCAAAAAAGAAAGTAAACGGTACAGCTCAGAAACTAGTTGAAGATGGTGAATCATCATCTTGGAATTACTAGTGCCAGTGGGTAGTTTTTATGATGGAGACAGTGGGAGTCACCTCAGTTGAGTCCTCCTGTCTTCCTCTTTTGCTAAGCAGAAACTGCAGCAACTGCATGCAGAAGTAGCAGAAATTGTTAGGAAAATGCCAAGCTCAATGCCATAACATGCATAAGAAGTCCACTTTGAACTAAAAGTGCCACATCCGGTAAAAATATCAGAGCTCTTCTCTGATGTAGGATCACACGTGTCTGACTGGTGCCAAAGATGCTTAGTACATTTTTAGTAGCCAAGAAGAAGGTAAAATCTTATCATAATTCAGCTTAGAGAGGACTTCTCAAGGCAAGTTTGTCCAATCACTGGCTTCTGAATAAAAGCTTAACACAATTATAGAATTAAAAAAAACCCCAGACAAACAAACAAACAAACAGAAAAAACCAAGGAAAAAAAAAAAAGAAAAAACTCGATTAAAAAAACCTAATGGAAATATTGATTACTATGAGTAGAAATGGTATTGAGTAGAAAAAGGGAATACTCCTTTGATAAACCAGTCAGGTTGTTACTGGAGTAATAACTCTAATTTAGATTCTCACCCTTCAGAAATGATGTTGAAAAATTGGCTCACATGAGAGTGAGTCCAAGGTCTGGAGAACCACACATGTAAAATTCCTGAAGAGCGTGCCCTAAGAAACCAAAGCAAGAAACCAAAGCTATGTCATTTTGCCTATTAAGAAACTAAACCTATGTCATTTAGTTTACAGGTTATAAAGTAACTATTTCACGTTCCATAAATATGAACCATAAAATATGAGTATACAACCCATTTCTGAAAATAAGATTATTTGAAATTTAGAAGAAAGAGATTCATAGGGTAGATATTGAAATGAGATCTATCAAGTCTCTTTGTAAGAGATTTTACTACTGGAAAAAGTAAATAGGGAACTCATTCATAGAAGTGAAAGGTTTCCATCTCTCGAGACTAACAGAACACTTTTCTTAATAAAGTATGCTGTTCTTCACTATGCAGTTTACTTAGTGTCACTCTTATGCGAGTGTCACAAATGACATTAAATTTGATGAATGTAATGTTAAAAGCTTGACAAAATCTGAAATGCCAGTTCCCTGGGAAATGTCAGGTACAGATGTGATTTTTATCCAACATCAGAAAAAACTCTTCAAAATAAGAAGTATGAGGCTTTTATTTTATTGGGTAATCAAAATGCTACCTTTAGTTAGAGGTAATAAAAAAGCAGTAATTAAAAGAAATCCTGTGAGTTTCAAGAATCACCTTTTTTTCCTTTTGTTTAATTACTGAAACTCTTGACTACTTTTTTATATTTTATATAAATGAACTGTCAAAATCGCTGTTTTTTCAAGATGTATGTGCTGGTTTAAAGTGTGGCATTTGCAGCTATTGTTTATCCTTTTCTAGATATCATTAAGAATGTTTTGGCTTTTGGTTTGGCTATGGGTTTAAATATTAATTAATTATTATTAAAGTAAATTATTTTCAACATGAAATATACTGAGTATGATTAGAATTTTTAGACTGAAATTCTTTGCATATAAAATTCTATTTTTCAATTAACAAATGTATTCAGAAATCAAGGTACAGGCACTGTATAAAAATGCAACACTAGCCTCCCAGGACTCAGCTATTCATTTGCAAAAAACACAATTTTATAAAGCTTAGAGTTACTAGACTGTAGTATAGACACCAGAGAGGTATGCATCTTTTTAAATTTCTTTTTATTTTTTTGTAATGATTCATCATTTTACAGTTATTTAAAATGAATTATGAGCAGAGGTATGTATAAACTTTTTATAGACCTGATTCTGCAGTTATGATAGTTCTATGTTGAATCATGGCTGAGTAAAGATTGCAAAAGCAGAAGTGCCACACAGGGAATGATGTGGCTTGATGAAATGTAATGCTTGTCATAATATGTGAGAAGAAAAAGAGCTTGGCTTTGGGAACACAGGATCAATTTGAAATAAATGCATATATATTGTTATTTGTAAACTGACCACATTCTATATTGTATCACCTTAAAAAATAGAAGCACAGAATACTGTAAGGCCATCTTTAAATCAGGCCTTTAGAGTAAAACTACATTAAAAATATATTCAATTTTAGTGATGAGTGGGTTAGCAAACATACTATGGCAGGTTATACTAGCCTCTGAGACAGACTATATATTATGTAACCTGTGGTCATCTATTCAATGAAAGAGAAAGGCACATTGAAGAAAGAAAGAAACAAACAAATAAAGTCAAAGGATTTTTAAGCAGACAAAGCCAAATAATAATAAAAAAGATTGACACTAGAGAAGGAAAGAAGAGGGCAAAGGGTTTGCAAAGCCAGCATGTCTATACATGCGAAGGTGACTTTCAGTCTTCTCAGTCTGGTACACTTAATTCATTTTCTATTTGTTTTTCTATTGGCAACCACACTCCTACACCATGCATTTGTCAGCATTGAATTGCATTTGCTTTATGTCAGAAAACCATATATAAAGGCTTTCTGCTATTTTTTTTGTTGTCATTCTTTGCCACAGCTCTGAATCTTGGAGTATTGAGTGTGCAGGGAATATGGGAACAAGTATGGGTATATTTTAAAGCTTCATCAAAGTGAGGAATGTTGCCTTTGAACTCATCAAGGAATGATTTATATGGGGTAAGTTGGTTTGTTGGATCTTTTTTGCTTTTCTGTAAAACTTTATCCTTTCCAGTTTTTATACAAAAAGATAAAGGACTACCTATTAAGTGGATTTCTTTAGCTTCCTAAAAGGTCCTCTTGCCTCAGAAGATTCTATCTGTATAGAGTACCACTTTCTAATATCACCATGTTATTGAGATTTAGTGGAAAACGTTTTTAGTTCTGGATTTGAAAACCAGCAGGGATTTACATGGGTCCAAATACTGTCAGGTCACCAGGCATCATCTTCTGTGAACATGTTTGTAACAGGCCTAATAATGAGCTAGTCCGTTATTAAGAATCAAAAGACAGTAAGCAAAATCCTGCCCTCACTGCTGTCAAGAAGAATTTTGTCACTGTCTTCAGCAGGCTCAAATTTTTCACCCAGTTACATTTTCTGTAGAAGAAAAACCTGCATTTTTTTATTACTGAATGAAAAGAGGTTTGTTTATTGTGTGTAGAGCTAGCCTTGTGTTTCAGGCCATGCTAAGGAATGATCAAACCTGCCAGAAAAAAGAAAATAATAAAAGGTTATACCCTCAGCCACTAAACCTATGCAATATTCAGGAACCAAGGTATATTAACTCACATGAAATTACTCCCATTTGACTACTGCCTATAGTGGAACTAATTCAAGTATCTCCATGTGCCACTGCAGACTCAGTGTAGAGATGATGTCAAAGAACTTGATATAGCTCTGCAGTACCCTCTATCTTCAGATGAAACTTGATGTACAGAGAATATTGAACTGCAGAGAATCAAGCAAACTCCTGTTTTCCCTTTGGTTGTAAGAAATACATCAGTGGCTGTCATATACAGCATACACAGCAAATTCCAACTTCCAATTTAGCAAGCTCATAGTGATTAGCTCAGAAGTTGATTCTCGTGTAAAATAGGTAAAATCAGTCGATGTAATTGGGATGCTTGAGTTGACACTGCCATCAAACAGAGATACCACACTCAAAGGATTTCATTACAGTAAAGAAAAAATGTTTTAAAATTAAACTGACTCCTTTAATCTTCACTAAACAGCCCCAGTATTTCAGGTGCTCTGAGAATATCTAAGCAGATAGTTTAATAAATTAGATCTAACAAATCTTTTTATGATAACGAGTTGGATCCATTCTATCAGAATCTTTCCAGATAGCTTTTTTCTCTGTAGTTCCTAAACTTTTCTCTTTCCTTTAAGAATGAGGATTTTGTTGTTGTTGTTGTTGTTGTTGTTACCTGAATGTATGGGAGAATAGAAATACTGATGTTAATAACTATAATATTTGAAAGTATGCCACATTCAAATTTACTAAACTCAGATTTCCTAGCAACTCTGAGCAGAGAGTAAAAATGTGGGAGTGGTAGAAATAATTAATGAAACCTAGATTTAGAAATTATTGCAATTATTTATTGCAAATATTTGGTAATGTATTCAGTACATTAATGTATGCAAGTATAGATAGACATAGAATATGAATCATAGAATCAACAAGTGGTTTGTCTTGGAAAGGACCCTTAAAAATCTTCTGGTTCCAACCATAGGAACTGCCTATAGGCAGAGACACCTTCCACTAGATCAGGTTGCTCAAAGCCCCATCCACCTGACCTTGAACACTTCTAATCATGGGGTATCCACAGCTTATCTGGGTGACCTGTCCCAGTGCTTCAGCACACTCATCATAAAAAATGCCTTCCATATATCTAATCTAAATCTACCTTCTTTTGGCTTAAAACCATTGTCTTTTGTTCTGTAACTACTGGCCTTCATAAAAAGTCTAGCTCCATCTTTCTTATAATTCCTTTATATATTGAAAGCCCACAATAAGGTCTCCCCAGACACTTTGCTTCGCCAGGCTGTAAAGGTCAGCTCTCTTGACCTTTTTGCATGGAAGAGGTATTCCAGTCCTCTGACCATTTTCATGGCCCTCCTCTGGACTCTCTCCAACAGGTCTATGTGTCTCTTGTACTGGGGATCCCAGAGCTGGGTACAGATATGCACAATATATAAAAATACATGGAAACAAACATACACCAGAGAAAGGATTTGTGGTACATATATATATCTATGTGTATGTAATAAAAATAAACATAATATCTTTTCTTCAAGATGGTGACATTTGAAGAATACCTTCTAAGCTTGCTTCTGGGAATAAAAATGGTAAGCAAAATATTAAGTTAAACAGGTATACAACCACAATGCAAAAAATAAATGCCTCTCTCCCCTTACATTTAATATAAAAAGTAAAAACAGCAATATGATTTTTAATGTTCATTAGGTTGGAAAAGGTTTTAAAGTGTCCTTTGCACCTGGATTCTCATCAGTTCAAGAAATAGCTCTAGGTTATTTATGCATGAGATATCGCTATTTCTCAGACTGCCTGATTAGTATTTTCTTCATTCCTCCAGATCACATCATAGAAAATATATGCAGTACTTTCATAAGAAATATTTGCATTGATAACAATGTTTGTACCACATTAGGTCCTGAAGCCCACATCCTCAACTTATGTACCTAACTTCCACGAAAGAACACAATCCCCATTGAAATGTGGACTCTCACAGTAGATATACTAAATGTATGGGATTGTAAAGAACTAAAGGATTTATCTACTTCTCTCATAAATTAATCTCCATGTAATGATTGTTTAGATTTCAACTCCTGTGTGAAATGTAGAATTTATTTATTTTTCCCTGAAATAGAATAACAGAATCACAGAATGGTTTGGGTTGGAAGGGACCTTAAAGATCCAGTTCCAATCTCTCTGCCATGGGTGGGGACACCTTCCACTAGACCAGGTTGCTCAAAGCCCCGTCCAGCCTGGCCTTGAACACTTCAGGCATGGGCAACCACAGTTTCTCTGGGCAATCTGTGCCAGTGTCTCACCACCCTCACAGGGAAGAATTTATTCCTAATATCTAATCTAAATCTCCCTCCCTTAAAGCCATTCCCCCTTGTTCTGTCATTACATACCCTCATAATATTCCCTCTCCAGCTTTCTTGTAGGCTCCCTTTAGGTATTGGAAGACTGTTATAAGGTGTCCCCTGAGCTTTCTCTTCTCCAGGCCCGACTCTTTTAGCCTGTCTTCATAGCAGAGGTGCTCCAGCCCTCGAAGCATTTTCATGGCCTCCTCTGGACTCACACGAGCCCATGCCCTTTTTGTGTTGCGGGCCTCAGAGCTGGACACAGTACTCCAGCTAGGGCCCCACAAGAGCTGAGTAGAGGGGAAGAATTCCTTCCCTCGACCTGCTGGTCATGCTGTTTTTGATGCAGCTCAGGACACGGTTGGCTTTCTGGGCTGCAAGCACATATTGCTGGGTCATGATGAGCTTCTCATCAAACACCACCCCAAGTCTTTCTCCTCATGGCTGCTCTCAATAAAGCTAATATATATATAAGAAGTTTGTGATTCACACTGCAAGTAGCATTTTCTAGAAGCTGCTATCATTAGTACTAAAAATACTCTACCATCTCTCTCCTTCTCTCTTCACTCATTTGTTTTGCTGTCTGGAATCATGCCATGTACTTATTGAAGAAAGAGAGAAAGTAAACATAAGGAATGCAGATATCTTCTTTTCAGCAAACACTCTTCACCTTCTGTCTTCTGTCCCCTGAGTAAGCTTCTTTTGCATGAAATCACATGCTTTGATGATGTATACCACCAGTAATGACACAGACTAAATATAACTCAAACACCAGGGGTTGCATCTTCTGCCAAATTGTTTATTAACTAGTACATGAAAAGTCTTCATTTTCCTTTTCAGCTTACTATGGGGGGAGAAAAAAACAAATAGCAAAACTCCCAAACCAAAACCACAAAACAAAAAACAAAAATCAGCAACAAAAGCTCTCAAGGTTTTATGCTTTTTCCAATTCTTTGTTTGTCCTTCTGTTATGGACACATCTTTTCATAACTATCTTGGGCTTCTTTGTCTTCATAGGTCCTTTAATAGCATTCATATGAAAACTACTGCAGGGGTTAAACAACATGTTGCAAGCACATAAGTCAATACATAGAAACAGCAGATACTAAGTTGTGTAAGTAAGAATTAGCTGAATAATGTAGAAAATATGCCATGTTTACTTAAGCAATTTAAGAAATCAAGTGGATCAAATAAAAAATTTATAAATTTGTAGGTTAAAAAAAAGGAAGAAGAAGCCTTCCACTGTCTGGTAAGATCTCTTGCATTACATGAATATTAAAACTGGTTGTAGTGCACTCTGAACCATCAATCCTGTATTGTCTGACTAAATTAGAATAGATAATTTTAGAATGCCACACTAATTCAAGTGTTCTGAGTGACTAAGAATACACCTTACATCTTGGTTAGGATAAATCACATTGTTAAAAAACAACCCCCCATATTTTTCTTCTAGTGTTGATTTTTTTTCTTATCCTAGGCAAAACCACCCTACTCAGGAAGAGTTCAGTGGAAAAATACGATGAATATATTAAAATTTTTGTTATACATGGTGTATCAGTACATTCTTTTTGATAGTGGTGAAAGGATGATACAAACCTGTAAGAGTAAGTCTTTCCTTTGATTTCACTGGGGTTTGTAAGCTCAAGTATGCACACCAAAAAAAATTATTGGTAGTTTAAGACCTGAAATTACTCTTGCTGCCTTCTTACATGGCAATGCAAAAGAACCATTATGGGTGCTAAAACACATAAAAATAGAAATATATGCATGAGTACACACACACATATATGAGTTGTAAATTTTCAGGAAATCGGGTCATTTTTTACAACATAACATGGATTACTTCTAAGATATATATGTAGAATTTTCCAGTCCTTAACCAGTATATTCACAAAGGTCTTCAACTGCCTGCTTAGTATCTTACTAAAATTGTAGTCCAGTAGAACCAGTTGTAGAACCAGTTCAAAATGCAGTCCAGCATTCCTTACTCATATGCCTGTATTGTAACATAGCCTCCCCACTGGCTATCAGACAATTACCCACCTCCGGTTATTTCACCTATCTGCAATGAGTCAAAAATGAACTTGGTATTTTAAAAATAATTTCATCAGTGTGCAGCTATCTGATCCATGGTACAGGTAGATGCCACGATAGCAGAAATAAATGATGAAAAAAATGCAGCTAAATCTTTTAAATTAATTATTTACAATAGATATTCTTTGTTTTACTTCTGTTATAGAAAGCTTGATTAGAATTCTTAGGTTTTGGATAAACTGTTGGAAACAAATAGCAATTTTTATTAGTATTCAGCTCAGACAACTTTATCACTATGATGTCACAATTTGGTCTTACTTTCAAACCTGCAAGCAATTTGTTAGAAACACACTTAAAACTAATCCCTTCCTCCTGTAAAACCTTGTCTGGCAGAAAACCACCTGATAAGCCTTTTAACATAGGAACATGACCATAGCATAAATATGAGGTTTTTGTCTGTTAAAGCAATATATTTGAGAATCAGCAGAGCACTTGCAAAAGTGATAAATATGCAGTGATTGATGAGGATGTGTGCTTAGAGTGTGCTAATGAACAGCAATCCATTAGTGTAAACATATAATTTCTCAGTCATTACCTGTACATTAACATTTTATTTCATATCTTGTCAACATCAAGTGGTAACTAAATGTAGCTGGAGAAAATTTCATTTGGACGACTTCTTAGTAGAAAAAAATAGCCTAAGTCTTAAAAAAGCATAAAAAGGCACATTAATTTTCACCCCACCAAAAGGTGTTCTGCTGAAGGCTATGGTAGTGGACTGCTTTATTGGTAGGACAGCTTGAACTGTGTCTGCCTTCTGCATGATCACTGAATCTTATTTTCTGCTGCTGATTCTCTTTTAACCTCTGCAAATGCCAATTCCTTTACAGTATTTGTAAAATAAAAGTGATAGAGGTAAAAAATGCTGTCTAAAGCCAGTAGATATTGAAACTGTGAAGATGGATATTTAACCTAAGACCCTGTATTCCTGGGAAATAATCCTACCAGCAATGAAAGTGAGTAACAGATAGGATTACAAACACTGAAATTCAGCTGCTGAAAATAGATGTTCATAATAAAGCCTGTAAGGAAGTTATGAACAACTAAACATGGGGTAGATCTTTCAGTATATTTCACAGGGCAAAACCGGCATTAATATTCCCAACTCACAAGATTTCTTCCTTTCTGAGGGCAATATGTATTAAAGCAGAAGGTGTTTTTAATAAATATTTACTCTTTATACTGTTAAGATCCTCTGCATCCTGGCTGGCAGGCTCGTGGTCTTTACTAATTTTACATACAAGTGTTTTTTCCGGCAAGTCACTAGTACAGATTTGAACAAGGCTAGATGTCATAGAATCATAGAATAGTTAGGCTTGTGTTGCTGCGTTGCTTCAGCCAAGACTTGCAGAACTAAGCCAACCCCTGGCTTAGGGCTAGAGATCACAGACACCAATACGGAGGATGACCAAACAGCGTTTTATTAAACAACAGCAGGCATTATATGCCTTTCGGCCACACGGAAGTACCTGTGCTGACCCAATCAGAAGGCAGGTTAACAATTTTTAGCTTTTATGGTATCGCCGAGCCTTGCCCCACAATTCCCCTCTCCATGCTATGGGGCTTGTAAGAGTATCCAGGGAGGGGCTCTCTCTTTCCGTACATCGCAATATCTTCCGGCCGCCAGACCTTAACTACCTACAGGCTTGGAAAGGACCTTAAGATCACCTGGTTCCAATCCCCCTGCCATGGGGAGGGACACCTCGCACTAAACTATGCCGCCCAAGGCTCTGTCCAACCTGGCCTTGAACACTGCCAGGGATGGAGCATTCACAACTTGCTTCTTTGGGCAACCCATTCCAGTGCCTCACCACCTTCACTGTAAAGAACTTCTTCCTTATATCTAATCTAAACTTCCCCTGTTTAAGTTTGAAGCCATTACCCGTTGTCCTACCACTACAGTCCCTAAGGAAGAGTCCCTCCCCAGCATCCTTGTAGACCCCCTTCAGATACTGGAAGGCTGCTATGAGATCTCCATGCAGCCTTCTCTTCTCCAGGCTAAACAGCCCCAACTTTCTCAGCCTGTCTTCACAAGGGAGGTGCTCTAGCCCTCTTATCATCCTCGTGGCCCTCCTCTGAACTTGCTCCAACAGCTCCATGTCCTTTTTATGTTGAGGACACCAGAACTGTACACAATACTCCAAGTGAGGTCTCACGAGAGCAGAGTAGAGGGACAGGATCACCTTCTTCGACCTGCTGGTCACACTTCTTTTGATGCAGCCCAGGATACGGTTGGCTTTCTGGGCTGCAAGTGCACACTGCCGGCTCATGTTAAGCTTCTCGTCAACCAACACCCCCAAATCCTTCTCTGCAGGGCTGCTTCGAATCTCTTCTCTGCCCAACTTGTAGCTGTGACTGGGATTGCCCCGACCCAGGTGTAGGACCTTGCACTTGGCTTGGTTAAACATCATAAGCTTGGCATCGGCCCACCTCACAAGCACGTCAGGGTTCCTCTGGATGGCATCCCTTCCCTCCAGCGTATCAACCGAACCACACGGCTTGGTGTCATCGGCAAACTTGCTGAGGGCGCACTCAATCCCACTGTCCATGTCGCCAACAAAGATGTTGAACAGGACCGGTCCCAACACCGATCCCTGAGGGACACCACTCTTTACTGGTTTCCAACTGGACATCGAGCCGTTCACCACAACTCTTTGCGTGTGGCCATCAAGCCAGTTCTTTATCCACTGAGTGGTCCATCTATCAAATTGATGTCTCTCCAATTTAGAGACAAGGATGTCATGTGGGACAGTGTCGAACGCCTTGCACAAGTCCATGTAGATGACGCCAACTGCTCTGCTGCTGTCCATCAGTTCCGTGGCTCCATTATAGAAGGCCACCAAATTGGTCAGGCAGGATTTCCCGTTAGTGAAACCATGTTGGCTGTCACCAACCACCTCTTTGGTTTTCATGTGCCTTAGCATGCTTTCCAGGAGAAACTGTTCCAAGATTTTGCCAGGCATAGAGGTGAGACTGACTGGTCTGCAGTTTTCCGGGTCTTCCACCTTCCCCTTCTTGAAAATGGGGGTTATATTACCCTTCTTCCAGTCATCCGGAACTTCACCTGACTGCCATGATTTTTCAAATATGATGGACAGTGGCTTAGCAACTTCATTCGCCAGCTCCTTCAGGACCCGTGGATGGATTTCATCAGGTCCCATATCTTGGGTATGAATGGCTGAAGCAATGGCTCCAATAAGTAAATTTTAGTTGTCAAAACACAAATTTTTGTCATGATGAATATGTAAGAAAATCAGCAATAGTATTATATGTATCACAACCAAAAGAACTTTAAAAGGGAATACTTAATTATGTTGTATACATTCCCATATAGAGGACTGCATTTGCCCAGTTAAAAACTGGTTTTAAGCTCCAAGAATGTTAACAGTGATCCAAGAAATTCCAGAATTTGCACTGTTATGTAATTATTGGTACACTGCAGAATAATTTCCTGATAAAATAGAACTTTGTGAATAATAGGATATTTTAATTTTCAGAGAAATTTACTTTATGGGGGTTTTGCTTTATTTCATTTCTGATGCTAACCTGGGTTCTCAGTGAATGCACTTCAAAATCAACCCTCTTTTTCTGGCCTCTGTTGGTAATAATTAGATCCCTAGAGAAGTATCTCTAGAAAGATTTATATTCCCCCCCTCCAAAAAAATCAAGTGAAAACCCCAGCCTTTTTCTGCTTTCTTTTCGAATTATTTTAATGCTATTTTAGTTTTAGTCTAATTTCATCATGTGGTAAGCAGAGGTTTTGCAAATAGAATTGAATTAACTATTTACTTGTGTATATTTGTAGAATGCCACGGAAAACTTTTCTCAAGTTTGATTTATTTTGGGGACAGTTATTGAATACATTACTACTACGGGTGAAGAATCAGTAATAAAGAGTTAATGACACTCTGTGTAAAGTTTTCTAAATAGGTCGTTGCAGCCATAGAATTAAATAATTAAATATTAATAATTATTAAATAATTGTCATCAAGACTTTCAAAACATTGTAGCAAAACACGGATTTTAACTTCAACTAATTGGTATCCAAGGTGCTTGGAAGAAAAGGGGAAAAAAAAAGCTGTTTCAAACCGTAATGCATAGAAGTACAAACACCTTCAAAAGATGAAGATTTTTTTGGACTATATTGAAATGTGATTTTAATATTCTGTTTCAAAAAGATTATGAAATTTGAAAGAAGAAGAGAAGACACTTGGGACTCAAACAGAAATACCCATGTGGAAAATACTGATACAGCAAACCTCCTTTCCAGTACACACTGTTCCATCTCCACACTCTGACAGGAAAGCGAAATGCTTCAAGGATGACAAAACCAATGTGAAGCAGAGATCTGGAAGTGAAAGGACACTATGTAAAGCAAGGAAAATGTATCACACACATGAGAGGAAAAAAAACAGGTGAAACGAAAAAGGAAAACTGAAATCAGAAATCAAAATTACCATGAAATATTGTCAAGAAAGGAAAAATTTGCATCTTCTGCGTCGGTTACAAAGAGAAAGCTGGCAACTCTACCTTCATATAGTTCCATTAGACTCAAAATCCAGTTAGTTTCCTACAAGTTTTCAGTGACACTGTGTCACACCAAGTAGCAGCAGTGTAAGATTTGTGATGTCTGTCTCAAGCAATAAAGAAAAAATCCCAGATAAAGCAGATATAGATAGATAGAAATGACGCTGAATTAAAACCTAGTTATTTATAGTACTTATAAATACATAGTAATGGATGGTAAAAAAAAGAACTACTGACAAATTTTGGTAAATTCCAGTAATGGCTTGACCTTCAAAACCTGAGATACTTTTCTTCTTATAGATTAGCTACTTTTATATATTAATTCAAAAAGGTAAAAAAAAAGAAGGTATTGTTTGTCATTAGTAAACTGTTGATGAATAAGAGCATTGGCTTGACAGATTTTTTTTTACGCTGCATGGAAAAGGCATACACTAATATTGGTGAGTGGATATTGTAAGGTTTAATCTGCTTTTAAATATTCATGTGAAATACCTTCATGTGACATATCACATGAAATAACATCACTGTAAATACTTGAAGTGTAGGCATGAAATAAAAAAACCAAAACCCAAACCAAACCAAAACCCAAAACCCAAAAATAAGCCTATACCCCAGGGCTTCTTAAGCTGCAAAAAACTGCTCACAAACGAAAAAAAAAAAATTAAAATTGTTCATCCTGCAATATACATAAACAGAGGTGCATGTCTATGTCAAAACCCATTGAACTGAAATTTGATCACATTCAATGACTTCAGTCTAAGATAGCTTACTCAGCTTTGTTGCATAAACCAACAAAACTCTTTTATCTCTTGAATGTTACTCCAAAGCCTGTGATTCACTCATGAAAAATTCTGTGAACTCTTGAAAAAAACAACTACTTTCTTTTTTTTAAAGGTAAACATGCAATAAGAACCCACTTTTAGTATTTTAAGGAATGATCCTTATGCACAAGACATGAAACTAATACTGAAGCAGCTCTTCAGCCACGTATCCATCCATTTAGTATGACTTTCACAGTCACCTCTCTTAAAGCACAGCTATCTATCTGAGGCCTGAGTACATAAAACTATAATGTCAAAGAACAATGATTAGTAAATTAGTATTCTTCCCTATTTTAAACCTGCTCTCTTCACTTTGTTGGCCTGCAGCAAATTAATGGAGGGGTACTACCTTGTGGCATCTGAGAAATCGGTTTTTTTATGTCACTACCACTATATTTTGGGGACTTCTTGTGTTTGGACTAATGTTTATGCTGTTTTATTCTTTATTATCTTACTTTCTATTCAAGATTTTAACCTGTTCATTGGTGAATGTTAGCTGTTTATACAGTCCTATAGATATTGCCTATGAAGCTGAAGGAAACTGTGTATATCTGTGGCTTACATGGGGCCTAATAAGAACTCATTGCAAATCTACAAACTATTACCTAAATATTCCATGCTAGTGTGCAAATATTAATAAATGAAGCCTTGTGACATTCAAATGTTATACAGACAGTGGTACAGGAATGTTCAAGAAAATGAGTAATCTCAGATTGTGATCCTGTGGAGTTCTAATTATAAAACATACTTATTATTTTCTGTAACATTTTATGATATAACGGTATTTGGAAAATGAGTGTATTAAGAGCATGACATTTACTGAAGTGAATAAGCTTTTCATATGTGAAGTAATTTTACTGCAGGTTATTGTGCAAAACAGAAACTTCAGAAGCAGAGTGTTAATTTCTTTAATACATTACCAACCTAAAGTTATTTTATGAATTTATGATCTTTCAACATTAATATCTTTATTCAAATGAGAAATAAAACATACAGCTTCTTTTAAAAATCTCATTTTTTATCCCCTTTTTTATTACAGTCTCATGTTTCAGTTCTTGCGCACCATTTTGCTTTGTCTGTGCTACAAATGGTTTGCCAGGTCATGTTTATTCTTATGTCACTCAGCCCTATTGGTTCACGAATAATTAGTAAAGGATATACATTGTATTACTGTAAGGCATTAACACGTTTGTGACAATTTTCGTGCAGTTGTGGTGAGTTGATCTTGGCCAGCTGCTAGACACCCACCCAGCTGTTCTCTTACTCCCCCTCACCCCTCCAACAGGACAGGGGAAGAAAATAATCTCAAAAAGCTCATGAGTCAAGATAAAGATATGGAGATCACTTACCAATTGCCATTGTGGGCAAAACAATGTGACCTGGGGAAAACTAACCTGCTTTATTACCAATTAAATATAGAGTTGGATGGTAAGAAACAAACAAAAACTACATCACCTTCCTCCCATGCTCCCTTTTCCAGGCTTAACCTTGCTCCTTCACTGCCAGCTCTTCTATCTCCTACCCTGCCTAACACCATGTCTCTGCCACTCCTATCTTCTCAAGATTTTTCCTTGCTCAAGTGTTGGTCCTTTCCAAGGGCTACAGTCCTACTGGATACACTTGCTCCAGAGTGGCCTCTTCGCAAGCTGCAATTTCTTTCTAACTGTATACAGTTTAACTTTTATCTTCTGAAATACACAAAATATAGAAATTACTTATAGAGATTACTACAGCTGCAGCTGGGCTAGATGATCATTGTAGGTCCTTTCCAATTGTTCTGTTCTATTTTACGGGTATTGCACTGATGTGCTATCATTTCTTAATTTTTTTAGAGTCAATTTCTGGAATGCTTACTCACAATAAATAACATTTTGATGTATAGTATATGAAGAAAACAATGTTACGTGAAATCTTACAGAAACCTAGAACATACTAGTCTCTTTTGAAAAACACAGCCAGCTCTCATAAGTTGCTTCTAATGGTTTCAGTAAAGTTCAGTTTTATTCAGATTTTTTTCTTTTTTTATAATTTTAATTTCCAATTCCCTATGAAAGTGGGATTCTAACCTATCTGAAAGACTAATATAGCTATTACAAGTACAGACTGCCTTTTCTGTGTTGATTATAAATGTAATCAGGTCATAATCATTGATTCCTACTTAGCCAACTGTTCTAACAGTCTTCCCTCATTGGTAGCTTTCTGTGGTTTTGTTAATTAATAGTCCTAGCTACATATGATGGTTTATTTCTAAATTGCTCATCAAAGATATTTAAAAATTTATGCCTGGTAAAAAAGTATATTCATATATTATTTCATTAAATATTTCACAATTATTTGAATATCAAAACCAAATTGGAAGAAAAATAAAAATATTACTGTTGGTTTATGCATATTAATGGAAAAATAGTCTTACTCTTAAATAATATTAAAATCAGTGGTATTCTAATTTCTCTCAGTGCAAATATTATCATACCATTATAAGCAATAATCCTGTAAGTTCGGTACCCAAAAGCCTCACAATTGTAAATGTATTTATTTTATTTCGTATTATTTATTTTGATGGAAAACATGCATCTCTACCTTCCCTTTATAGAATGAACCAGAGACATTAAACCGCAGGAAATCAATGGTCATGTCAAAAACTGAAGCCAGGATTTTCCTGTTCTGGGACAAGTACCTTAACCACTTGATATTCCTTCATTTAGCATTTAGCACTTGGAGCAGTTAGGCAAGTTGATTTCATGTATGTGGTTTTAACTAAAATGTCTATTTAAATCCTTTTGAATTATTTGATAAGTTTCCCTCTGTAAAGTTTCCTTTTTCCTAACTTCAGATTTTACTCTTCTAATCCAATTGTCTTTCTTCCATTTTCTTGGTCCTTTTAATGCATTGTTTTATTCTTTGCTCCAACTGCTGGCAGTTGGTAGATATCTGTCTTACCCATCTTGGCCTATTTGTGTGTCGTGGTTTAACTCCAGCTGGTAACTCAGCACCATGCAGCCACTCACTCATCCCTCTCTTCTTAAACAATAAACAACAGTGATACACAATACAACTGCTCACCACCAGCTGACTGATACCCAGCCCAACCGAGCAGTGATCACTGCCTTCCAGGTAACTCCCTCCGGTTTCTATACCGAGTATGACGTCCTGCGGTATGGAATACCCCTTTGACTAGTTTGGGTCAGGTGTCCTGTCTCTGCTCTCTCCCAGCTTCCCGTGCCTCTCCTCTCTGGCAGAGCATAAGAATGAAAAGCCTTTCATCAAGGCAAGTGCTACTGAGCAACAACTGAAACATCAGTGTGTTATCAATCAGCATTGTTCTCAGACTAAAACCAAAACACAGCCCTGCACCAGCTAATAGGAAGACAGTTAACCCTATCCCACCTGAAACCAGGACATGTGCTATTGAAAGGTCCTCCTGATATTCTTCCACTTAAAAAACTCCACAACATCTTCCTCCCCCCCCCAAAAAAAATCAATAAACCTACACCCAACAAACAAAAAACCAAAAATAAACAAAAAATGCTGACAGAAAATTAGAGTTCTAACAAAACACTCCTAACAGCTACCGAATTTCTACTATGAGGTTCATTAAATCATAACAAGAGCGAAAATGTCACTGGCCTGTTTGATCAAACAATATTAACAGCTGGAGACTCTGAAAGAATAAATAGGCAAAATAACAGCTACAGTATGAAAAATAAAAATCCATGCTAGTCCTGTTCTGTTCTTACAGAATGATTCAATCAAGGCTTGGCTCACATCAAACATATTCAATTAATGAAATTTAACTAGTAATAAATCTCACAGAATTATACAACGTTTCACTTGAATTAGTTGATCAGGAAATCAGAAATTATCACAACTGCAATATTTGTACTTTCAGATAATATTAAATCAATCATTCCTCATACAATTCTAGTAGATTTTGCAAAGCACAGATATGCTTGACATGAGGAATATCATTGTTGCTCTGTATGTTAGAGCAGTCTTAACAGGAAATGATTCCTCATTCTTCATCTGTATGTCAAATAAATACACCTGTTTTTTTCTCCCCCCCCCCCCCCCCCCCAAGTACCAGGTCTGTTCAGGGGAAACTTGCATTTCCCTAGAGTTTGCGGACTTTAAAATTATATTTATTAGGTACCTTTTACGGAGCTTTTAAGAAGCCAGTATTCTGATGACCTATTTTAAATTTTAAATTGGAGTTCAAGAAGGAAAAGGTCAATGAGTCATGCAGTAAACTACAGTACAACTCAATTATTGACTTGCTTCACAAAATTATGATCTCAGTTTTTCACTTGGAACTGTATAGAAAAATTGGATTGTGTTCATTTGCAATATGATTGGCTTTTTGATACATTATATACAGTGTAATGTCATTAGAGTGTCTATAGAATACTTGCAAACTGCAACATAGTTAAAACAGTATATATTCTAAAATACTACTAATGGAGTATATTTTGGATATACTTAAAAAGTTTAAAATATTTCATATCTAAGAAGTTGTAGAAAATATTGTAGAAAATTATATGTGAGATGTGGCAATGGCTGGAGTGAAACATTCTGGAATAATGAAAGGAGGGAGTAGTCAATTTTCCTGTCAAACAATGATTAACCAATTTACTGGAATCATTAAAATTGATCCAAGATTTACGACACTAGAAAGATGAGTTTAGGTGTCAGCGAAAATCAGTGTTAGTTCCACTACTTGAAAAACAGTATAGATGCTCAGCACTGCCACCATAGTCGTGCCACAGGAGCCATGATGCAGCCAAAACTGTCAATCAGAAGTCATCTTTGCAAAAGGAGATATCCCAAGATGAGTATAATCTATTCCCCTTATATCTCTTAGGGCAATCTCTTGAGATCTGGAGATTCTGTTTTGTTTCCAGGTTAATTAACACTCTAAGCCATGGAAACTTCCTGAGGTTTCAGGATATTAACAATTACAATTATTTCTAACACTAACACAAATATTCAAATATTGACACAAATTTCCCTTTAATATTACTCAACAATATGTCATACAGCTGAAAACTGAAAACAGTGTCTAAAGCTTTCTTTTCAGTCCAGTTCAGTCTGGTTTGATGATGGCTTATCACATAGCCTCTAAACATAGTTGTCTCAGGATTGGCTGCTGGCTATAACACAAATTTCCTACAACAAAATTATTCCCAGCAGTGACCCCTTGTAAACCTGCATGCAGATAGTGCTAGGCAACCAAATGCTAATGCAGTATCAGATAGAAGTAAAAATTGAATACAAAGCAACTTTTCCATGTCCACCATGTCAACCTGTTTATCATACGGCATATTGCATTTTATATTGTGTCTATTTCTTTTGTGAAAAACAAAATGTAAGTGGAAAATTGTTACCAACGATATGCTTAATGTTCAGGCACTGCGATGGTACAGGGTTGCCCAGCAACAGTAAGTAGCACAATTTAGACTGAAGGAGGTCCAGCTAAATGGAAGGATGAGTCAGAGGCATACTGAAATGAGCAAAAGAAGTTCTCAGTGAACTTTGATTAAAACAAAACAGAGCAGCCCAAATAACTGCCTCTTGCCCTTACTCTATAAGACATAATCAGATATGTAGTTCTCATGAGGAGATTGAGTAAAGGTCAACTACACAGTGGCTTCAAGTTACACAGCCAGGTTGGAGTTGATGTTTGCATGCAATCAGTCTTCAGGAAAATGTTAGTGCTCAGAGATATATCTCAGTTCTGACAAACTTCTCTTAATAGCAGCTGCAGCACATGCAATCTTTCCATACTGCTTCTACAATGTGTTTCCAATTTCTCCTATTTGGAAAACAGAAGAAAGAACTATTCATTTTCCACATCAGTTAGATCTATTATGCATTGGCCAAGTATCCACCAGTTATGACTACAGCTCTAGAAAATTGAAACCTATCCTTCAGAAACTGAACTGCAATTTTCTTTTCCTGACCTTTATTCTGTCATAGATGGAAATTCATCTGAAAGTAGCAAAATGAGTGTAGCTCCCAATAAAGGGAAATCATTGAGTTTCCATAGAATATTAACACTGAGTACAGTGTCATTAATGAATAAGAAACAGCAAATCCTTCAATTCAGAACTTCTTACTGTAGACTGAAAGTCTACATGTTATACAGGAGATTAATAGAACAGAAAAGAGCAAATAGGCACATGGCAATAAGACTAAGTACATAAATTTTGTCTCCTATGAACTGATATTTAGTAGAGATATTGAGAAGGAATGCCTGATGCAAAACAAAGTGAAAAAAAGATAGTAAGTAATGCAAAGGTTAAGGAACAGGACCCACTGCCAGTAAGACATTTCATCTTACATCTTTAGAAAAAATATTTATTTTGAAGTGTCAAGAAGCAACGTTTGAGAGGAGCAAGCAAAATAACACAAGGTAGGAAAAAGAGCAGATGCTCTAGTACTAGCTGCAAGGAAAGCAGAGTTGGCATCAACTTGTGCAAGGAAGAATGAATATGGAAAAAACAGTAGTGGTGGTTACAATAGAACTGATATTACAACTGATTAGTGTCTCCTTATCTCCCTCCCAAGTAATCTTTCTATCCAATGAAGATTCGCTCTATGTATAGCTATAAACCTTTAACAACCTTCCTGTTATATTCATGCTACTGAAATTATCCTTCAAGGACATTTATAAATTTAATCTGAAACAGAATTTAAATTAGGGTGTGGTAATCTGAGTTAGTCTCTGGCAGTGCATAGGGTATAATTTCTGATGGAAAATCTCTATTTTGGAAAGAGATACAGCTAGATGTCATGAATCTGGCAGGCCAGAGCCAAGACTCAAGACATAATGATAGTTAAGGCAATTGAAATTATTTACAGGTTCCTGTAAATGTAAGCTGAACACTTGCTTAGTTTATCTTAGAAGAAGCAAGTTGAATAGTACTACTCCTGTGTATATGTATTTTACGAGATAGGGGGTATTATGATAAATTCATCTAAGACTGAATGGCCTAAGGACAAAATAATGTTTCTTTCCACCTACACAATGTGTCAGATTTCAGAATTTAGTAAGATGTTCTCAGAAAATAAGTCATAGGTCAGTACTCAGGTAGAATATATTTTTAAAATAAGTTTTCTTTACGTAGAAAGGATATGAGTCTGTCTGTGTGTGTATGTAGAAGTGTCTTTGTATGTATATATAATTATACACACACAAATACTATACAAGCACATGGAATGTATAAAAAAAAATACCTCAATTTCTATTTTTTCCATAGTTCTGATTCAGCTACTTCAAACTCGTATGGGCCAACGCTTTTATGGAGGAGGTAATTGCAAGCAGCAGCATTTGACATTGCACCTTCACTGTACGTGCACTGCATTAAAATCTGTATAATGATTTAACATTTAAAAATGTTTTTTGGTGTTTTATCTAAATAAAGAAATTTCCAAAGACATATCCCATTCCCCAAACGGATATTTCTTTCTGCTCCATAACTCAATGTCCTAATTTAGCCCCAGCTGTCAACTAAGTACCATGCAGCCACTGGCTTACTACCCCAGCCCCAATCCTCCAGTGGGATGGGGAGAAGAATCAGAGAAAAAAAAAAAGGTAAACCTGTGGGTTGAGATAAGAAGAGTTTAATAATTAAAATATGGTATTATTTTATACTAATAATAATAATGAAAAGGGACATAACAAAAAGAGAGAGAGAAAAAAGCAAAACCAAAAAGCAACAAACAGTGATACACAATACAATTGCTCACCACCTGCTGACTGATACCCAGCCTGACTCAAGCAGCAATCACTCCCTTCCAAGTAACTCCCTCCAGTTTCTATACCAAGCATGACATACTCTGGTATGGAATACCTATTTGGCTAGTTTGAGTCAGGTGTCCTAGCTGTGTTTCCTTCCAGCTTCTTGTGCCCCTCCTCACTGACAAAGCATGAGAGACTGAAAGGTCCTTGATCAGAGTAAGTGCTACTGAGCAACAAATGAAACATCGGTGTGCTATCAGCACAAAACCAAAACACAGCACTGCGCCAGCTACAAGGAAGACAGTTAACTCTATCCTGGCTGAAACCAGGACATGCTATTTATTACTACTATTATTATTATTATTGCTGTTGTTGTGCTTGTTGTGCTTGTTCTTGTTTTTATTATGTATTAGTATTACGCTGAAGCAAATTAACAAGCATTGTTATGGTGGGGCTTACCCCAATAAGACAAATTTTGATCCAGATACCAAAGGGTCTTTCTACTGACATTAGACTGTAGTTTGGCATATGGTTACTTTTCCTGCTACCAAATATTCCATCCTTTTTCAGCAAGGTAATATTGGAATGCAGGTGGGCTACAGAAATTCCAATTATTGAGATAGGTTTTGTTCCTTTGAAAGTACCTGATGTGATCATGGTTGTATTGAATTTTATTGTCTGTATAAAACTTGCTGAAAACTACAGATAAAATGCACAAAATATAATAAACTTACTTCAATGTTCCAACTTGTTCTAGTTTTTAGAGTCTTCTTCTTAAATCTTTGTTAGAGGTATCAGAAAAGAAAATAATGAAATCTGTATGCTAGGCACAGCCGACAGTTCCCTTCAAGTATATTATGGTCTTTGAATAAAGACTAAAGAATATAGCAGGCTTTTTTAATGAACAAATATATTTTTATATATTATTATTTTGAGTTACAAGCAACTGAGGGAGCCTAATGAGACAGTGAGAAAGCTGAGATGAACCAGTGCAAATAGTCGTAAATAATCAACTGTAGTTGTGTTTTCCATTTAATGAGCACTTTAAAAGGAATAAGAAAACCTGGCCATCTAAGTTCTGGACATGGTTGAGAAATGCCAACAGAAAATAATATGTTTTAAAGTACACCTTTGCAAGTTTCCAGTTCTATAAACTCTTTGCTGGAGAGTTTTGGCTGAATAAAGGGACAGAGCTAATTAAGAGATAAAATGTAAAAATAACAGAATTGATCACTTTAAAGAGGCAGACCCCATGCACTCAAGTTATAGGAACCAAGAAAGAAACTGAAAATAATTTTGGATGTCTTTTCTGATTTTGAGGTACAATCATGAATATTAGATATGATCTATTTGGTATCTCTCAGAAATCTTGAAGGTATAAAGCTACCCCAATCTTCATTGCCTTCTAAATGCTATGCATTCAAGAGACCTCTTTCAGCAGACCAAAATTTTTGAAGTTAGAGAAAATATTGTAATAGGCATGAGTGAGCCCAATTGTTTCTTAACAATTTTATGTCACACTACAAATTGATCATAGTGCTACCAGTTGTATTAGTCACAATTTGGGCTCCCTGTCCAAGAGAAGATATCCATATTACTGATGGATATAAAGATTCATAGAGATATAAATTATTTCAACATTATAAGACTAGGAAAAGAAGTAAATCTAATATTTCTAATAATAAATACATACTTTCTCATAACAACGTAATCCTTTTAAATGTTCTGCACTACTGGTTTCAGAGTACAACATTTCAAAAGATTGACACAGCAGGTGTGCCTAGAAAGGTAGAGGATATAATTGTGTGATCACAACTTTTAGCAGAAACATTTAAACATAGAATGCAGAGCACAAATTCTGTACAGTGCAGTCATTTTACAGAATACCCTGACACGTGCAAAATCTTTCAAAAAAGATATAGTCTCTGGCAGCTTCAGCCAGCTACTTAGTTGTGAAGCCACAAAAATGAGTGTATCATTTAGGTTGCACGGTAAGTAATGCTCATTATTATTATGACTGTCACTCACTCCTACTCTTTCAATTTAAAAAGAAAACATATTTCAATATGGTATGTTATTTATCCAGAAGACATTTACCTAGGAGAGTAACAGCTAAATTAGACATTACCTATTTGAAAAGCTCTTTGGAATTAGGAGAAATCCTTTAATGGAAACTATATATGGAAAGTTTAGTCTGGAAACTGCAAAATGGTTTAAGTTGTAAGCTTGCTCAAAAGTTAGAGTATACGGTATAGGTATATGCGTCCATTTCCATCCTGAGATGGAAAAGATCTGTGTTTAGATGGCTAGTAGAGAGCATACGCAATTAAATCTCCAATATGCTTAATACTTCCTTGTTCAAATTAGATACCCTCAAAATCATTAAAACTTCACTTCCTTCATATACCCACTCTGTGTTTCAGAAACCTCTTACCAAGCGTCTATAAAGAAACATAGTTTACTATGTTCAAATTATATATCAAAGGAATCTGATAAACTGCTCACTTACCCTATTTACGATTTTTGTTGTTGTTTTGACTGACTGAAATTCCCTAGAAAAAAATAATGCATGGCAAAGAGCAATTAATGAATTCTGTTATCTGACATTACCTTATGAAAACATGAATTACAATGTCCCATAAAGAAAAAATCATGTGCAAAAGACCCAAGCAAAGTTTTTTATTCATTCTATCCATACTTTCAGAAAAGAGAAATGCAAATGCTTCCTAGCCAGAGAGCAAGAGCAGTGAATAACAGTGAATGGCACGTCTAGTAGACTATGTACATTTACATTTCAGTCAAACCAGTGTTCCTGACAAAAGAACAAACATGAACTTTCCTAATAAATTCACCTTCTGTTTATTTTTATGTTTTCCCTAAATATTCATTCAGTTCTAACAGTCAGAAGGAAAAAAAAAAAAAGACTGAAAACTAAGCATTTTTACTGTTTTATTTGTTACAGAATAAATAGTTAAGAAGCATTCCTATATCATCCTGCCATTCACTGTATCTTTACATTATTAGGCTTAACAGAAGTAGAGAAGTAAGCTTCCGTGTCCTTTTAATCCTGGTTTTCTCTCTACTGGCAATGCCAGCACATCTGGCAATAAGCTGCATTTGCAGTGAAATGGATGAACATGGGCAGTAAGTTTAATACAGGTCACCAAGAAATAGCTATCTGTGAAAAATATAGACTTTATTCTAATTAAATTGATAGATAAAGCTTACATCGTTCTTTACAAAGCTAAAAAAAAAATAAAATGGTAAAAGTACATAAATCTCAGTGGTAAAGGCTCTTGAAATAATGATTTGCTGATGATTACTGAATTAATGTTTTGTTATGCACTTCTGCATTACAGAGTGCATATTTTGTCTACTATAGTACATATATGTATGTGTATTAGCAGCTTGATCAATATTCAGTACACTAGACCAGAGTTTTCATAAGTGACATCGAAGATATTTGTGTTAAACCTTTAGAACACATGATCTTATTTGTGTACAATCATTAACAAAAACTGGTGGAAGGTTTTGCAATTTAAATTATTTCTCAGGAATTGCTTAGTGGTGAAGAGGTAAATAACAAACTAATACTGATCTCACAACCATGATTCTTTTCCCACATAGTTCTTACCTTGCATCGTCACCATGTTCAATATTAAATAGATCTTCCCTGCTGGGATGGCAGTCCCAAGAGCCTCCACATAGAAGTCCAGACAACCTTTTGCAATCAGAACCTCAGGTTACGAGAAATGGTCCAAGAAAATGGCACTAACAGTCAGGAAGAAGAAATAGTCAAGTATAACTCAGTAATTACTTTGTAGCAATATGAAAAGAGATTAGAGAGTCTGCTAATTTATCTTGTCTCTCTCATCCAGACAAGGACTCAAACTATTTTTAATTCTACATCTTCAGAGCCAAACCTAATGTTCTTTCTTATGTGTAGAAGTAAAGTAAAAGAAAAAATTTGAATGACCAAAACTAGCAAGGCCTTCTCTCTCTCATTCTTCTTGCCACCCACAGTCCATTAAAATTAAAAATGAACCAACTTGCAGACCTTCACTTTAAAAACTACTTTGGTGGCTGTGCACCCTTTTCCTCCTGCCTGTCCCAATTTGTTGTATGTACTTTATTACCCCTCTCTGTAGAAATGTTGTGGTTTTACATCTATTAGGAGATTATATCTTTTGGTCTAAGAGGGCAATTTCTTTTTTCCTAGTATAAGTCTATCTTCTGTAAGTCAATAAAATGTATTAGCAAATTCTGAACAAGATTTGCAGTGATTTGACACATATCAGTTTATGTTCCTGGCTAATATCTCACCATGTACACTCAGTAAAAAAAAATTTTATTAAAAAAAATACCTAATAAAAAGATAATCCAACAAAGAACTGGGAAATGAGGAAAATCTTTGGTTTATTATTGCAAAAGTTTAAGAAAGATTTGCATATTGAACAAAGCAATGTCATTACCAGAGAGGGAATGACTATGCTAACTCAGAATGTTTGGCTTTTCCTATGAAGTTCAATAAACCAGAAAATTATATGCTTTATAAATCACAGAATGTAAGAATGTAAAGTCACTTAACCCTCAGTGTAATATAATTTCTAAATATGAAATTCTCATTCTTTTCCTACCCCATGAAAACTCCAGAAAAAAGTTTTGCCTCAATTAGAGAAAGATTTAGGTATCATCTGGATTGGCAGAGAGATGAAGATGATGACCCCATGGAAGATATTAATTTCAGTTTTATTAATTTTGCCCCAAAGAGTCAAATTTAATTTGATCCTGTACTCTTCATCACTTCTTATTCAAGCTACAAAGAAGGATCAAGATTTAATGTCATCAAATCTTTAGATTTGAATAGTTATCCCAGATACTGGGGCATATTAACCAGCCATTTGAAATTCTACTCTGAAATATCAATGCCAGAAGATAAAACTACAGCCATAGAGGTAAGTTTGTATAACCCATGTCCCTGTAAAGACAGACTTGTTTTCTACAGCCCATTTGTTCATTTCTGCATCTTGGTCTATTTGTAAACATGTCGAATGAAACATCTCTTCCCTGAAAGTCTCTATGGCAGAAGTGACATTGTTTGGAGTCTATCAAAGTTTCTGACTTGTTCTAATTTATTTTGGCTTTAATTCAGTGAAGTACCAAAGACACACTATGGTGTGTCAATGCACTAACCTATCTTTAACTTGTGTATCATTCAACTATCTACAGCAAGATTTAAGCCATACTTAAGTACCTTTTTGTATTAAGAAGGGAACTTCATATGTGTTTAAATGCTTTTTTAAAATGGAAACTCTGGTTCTAGTTTTATCAATTAAATTAATAAGGTCAATTTGTTATCAGCATATGCTGGTAGTCTTATGAGAAGAAGGACATTATAAAAAAAAATCAATATCTACCAGGCAACTATATATGATGGCATATTATTTGAAACATTTCATATAACTAGGGTATAAAGAGTATGATAAATAGTGTCTTGTGAAAATATCTCCTTTTGTAATTAATATCTTTCTGATAGTTCTCTTACTATCTTGAGTTTGGCCAGGTTCTGATCTTATTTATGCTACTATAAAACTCAAAAACCATTATTTCTTTTTTAACACTGGAGATGATACTAAAATTCAAGACAAAGACCTAAAGTGGGTTATCAGTTTGTCAGTGCTCATATTTTGTTGTAAGTTTTGAAGATATTTGTTGGTTGATTTAGGTCTTAAGTGTGATCTTCCACTTAAAATACAAAGTAAGTTTCTAGCCCTTACTGTTGTAAATGGAAATGGAAAAGTTGTTTTCTATTTCTGTCATGAATCAGGACAAAGTAAACAGGACAAGACATAATGAGTTAGAAGAAAAGTGGGAAAAAGTTCAAACTGCTGGGTTAGTGAGACATTGCAATAGGCTACCTGGGAAAACTACAGGGCTCTGCAGTGACGTGAGCAAGGCCAGGAATGAAGACCTGCTGTTTACTAAAGGATGCTGAGACTGCCTTACATGCACAAAGCTTTATTAGCAATGTCCATAAATAATGGCATACCCCAACTCCAGTAGTGCAATTTTCTCCTTTGGAAGGGGGAAAAAAAAAGGACTTTGTTGCAAGCTAATGGATAGGGAAAGGAGAAGAATATAAGGGGTGGCTCTCTAGCAATTAATTCTTTTTGTGGAAACAAACTGTAACAACAGTATCAGGATCTGCAGACGCTAGGTCATGAGAAAACAGCACAAAAACAGCAGCATGAGAACAAAAAGGGAAAAATATTTCCACAGAGACTTTGAAATAGCACTGCCAAAAAGCCAGACAAAGGTTACCAGAGCTGCAAGCCAAAGGCAGACTACAGAATAGTAAATAGCAGGCCCTCAGAATTAGAAAGGCTAAGGTTACCTGGTGCACCATGTAGCCTTGTGGTGAATTAGGTGAAATCTCAGGGTCTTTTCCAGATTTATATTTCAGGATAGAAAATCTTGCATTATTTAAATTTTCTCAATTAAAACAGAGTTTTCAGTTTCAAAGCATGTTTAATATTTAGCAAATGAAGTTCCAATAACTTTAAAAAACTGTTACAATCCAGAATGGGCTCAGCATTTCTCAGGACCATGACATTTTTAGCATCTGGGTGGTTTCCAATGGGGACAAAAAAATCAGACACCAGAGAAAGAAATAGAAGACATTCAGAGTATGACTTTAGATGTGACTGTCACCTGGTGAAACAGTATAAGTCATATACAGCTTGTACGCTGCCAGTCACCTTGCCAGTGGGAGTGGGTGTCCTGTTTCCCTGGATCTATGGTGTTGGTCTCAACCAAACCACACAGGCATGGCCTTGATCAAAGAGATTATGTCATAGAACAGAGATCAATCACTGCCCAACCTGCTTAGCAAACAAATGGACAAATGTGTGGTCGTATGTCACTAAATATTGTGGTTCTATTCCTGCATCCAACCCACCCATAATTCCCTGATAACACCTGTATTTCAAAACTGTAAGAGAAGTTGTTTGCTGGTATGGTGGTTTAGTCTTGGCTACCGCTTAGCTGCTCCCTCCCACAGGCTGCAGGGGAATCCTTGCTCCAGCACACCTGCAGCACCTTCTCCCTTCCTTCTTTCTCACCTTGGTACTTGCAGAGCTGTTTTTCATATTCCCCTCCCTCCCCCTCTTCTCCTCTGCCTGGATGGTATTTTTGCCACATGGGCAAATATGTCTCTTATAGACATCCCTTGATTGGACAATGATGCAAGAAGTATACCTATTAACTGAAGAATAAGAAACAGACAGTAGGTATAGGTTGACAGCAGAGAAAGTGTAAGAGAAAGTTGTGAGAAAATATGTCCCATTTTCTGTTTAGTTTTTAAATATTCAAGTCAGATACATAGCTAATTTATAGGTAATGGCTGTATACAACTGACATATACAAGACAATATATGCAATTGCGCATTTATTACTAAGAACTATTTGTGGAAGAATTAATGTATAAATTAAACACAAGCTTTGCTGATGATGCAATTTGAATTTCCTGCTCACATATACACTGTTTATGGAAAATTGGCAGATACAGTGGTGACTTTCAAAATTATGTATTATTGTTTTGTTTGATTTGCCATCTTTCATTACATGGTGGTAAAATGTCCTCCAGTGCCAGTCTGTCATTTTTTTTCTTGCTAATTTGAGCATCCACAAACTGAAGTGGCATTGTTCACCTAAATCACTACATTTAGTAAACAGAAAGGTTAGGATCAAAGAGAGACATGGAGTTTTTTAGGATAGGGTGATTCTCATGGAAATGGAGTGAGAGGAAGATGCCCTGACGCAAACAACTGCATAAGATCATGTTCAGTAAGTACTTTTTCCTACTCAATTATTACAGCCTCCATTTCTTTCTGGCACCTCTTTTGTCATTTCCATCTTATCACTGCCTACCAGGCTATTGAGGTTATTTTGAGTTAAAAAGGCTGGTTCTTGATTTCTGGCTAGGACCTTCCAAAAATCTGGCAGGCAAATTACAATCAGTAATCTCATTTTGGTCACCAAGCTTCCTTATCATTACTCCTTCATTCTGCTTAGTCAGTTTAAATGTCATCCACCTGAACAATATGTTTAGTATATCAACTGAGTCTTTGTCATTAGTGCTGTAATGGAAATACTGCCTGAATTTTGCAAGCACAGCTCTTGAGTGGAATGTGATTGTAATGGGAAAGTGGTATTTGCAGCATGAACCTGAAATTATCTCTATTTAATTTCAAAGGCATCATATAAAATGGCGTCATATGAAGTCTTAAGGGAAATCTTGAGGTTATGATCAAAAATGTTCTTTTTGGAATAAATGAGTCTAGAGACATAAGAAAAATCATACTGGCTTTTAGAAGCATTTTTTTATGTACATGAATCTCTAATTTTAAAGATAGAATCATTAAATTGCTATGAATGTGTCATTGGGTAGTAATAGTTACTTAAAGAAAACAGAACACTAAACCCAAACATTATCTGTTAGTTAAATTGAGTGATTCTGTGTCTCTTGGAGAAAGATATATGTTAAAAATAACCCGACTTGTTACTCATTCTGTCATATTATCATATACTGTAAAAGGCAGTGTAACTGAATAGAAATTATAATGCTATATAGCTCACAGCTTTAACTATCACTTACGTTAATGAGGGGTGCATTCAGAAGGAGAAAGATCATGTCTATAAGTAGCTTAGTCTTCACAATAGTCACTGACCCCAGAAATTACGCCCAAACATTTTTTAATCCTGAAACCACTACTGAAGCATGTATTGACAGTATGGGCATTCAGAGCCACCACTTCTCAAAAAAAAAAGCCCTTTCAAATACAGTGGCACAGGCTGCTCAGGTTAATGAAAAAAATGACTGGTAAATGAGGGAAGAGCCATGGATATTGTTTACCTAGACTTTGGTAATTCATTTGATGCTCTCTCCCATTAAGATTGTTATAGAGAAGCCGATGAAGTACGGGTGAGATAAGCAGGCACTGAGACGGACTGAAACTGGCTAAACAGCTAAACGTGATCAGTGACATGGAGTCTAGTAGGAGGCCTATCCCCGGGGACAATACTGGGTCCAGTCCTGTTTCATTAATGATCTGGATGATGCAGCAGTATACCCTCAGCCAGTTTGCAAATGACACTAATCTGGAGGATTAGCTGATATGCCAGAAGGATCCAGAGGGATCTCAACAGGTTCGAGATGGACAGACAGGAACCTCATGAAGTTCAACAGGGGGAAGCCCAAATCCTTGCTCCTGGGAAAAACAACCCCAAGCACTAATATATGCTGGGGGTCACCCAGCTGGAAAGCATCTTGGCAGAAAAGGACCTGGGTGTCCTGGTGGACACCACGTTGACTGTGAGTCAACAATGTGCCTCTGCAGGAAAGAAGGCTAATGGTATCCTGGGCTGCATTAGGAGCAGTGTGTTGCCAGCAGGCTGAAGGACTGTGTCCAGTTCTGGGCTTCCCAGTACAAGAGAGAAAGGGACATACTGGAGAGAGTCCAACAAAGGGCCATAAAGATGATGAAGTGTTTGGAACATATATAAGGAAAGGCTGAGAGAGATGGGATTGTTCAGCCAGGAGAAGAGAAGGCTCAGAGGGATCCTATCAATGTATAGAAATTCGTAAAGGGAGGGTGCAAAGAAGGCAGAACCAAGCTCTTTTCAGTGGTGTCTAGTGACAGGACCAGAGGCAGTGGGTACAAACTGAAACACAGGACATTCTCTCTGAACATCAGGAAAGACTATTTTAGTGCATGGGTGACTGAGCACTGGCACAGCTTGCCCAGAGAGGTAGTGTAATCTCCATCCTTGGAGATATTCAAAAGATGCACACAGTCCTGGGCGTCTGGATCTAGGTGTCCCTGCTTGAGCAGGGAGGTTAGATCAGATGATCTCCAGAGCCTCAGCCTCCTGTGATTCTGTGATTCTGTTGCATCCTTTCCACCCTTGGATGTTTTTGAGATCTGCCTGGGTCAAGATCTGATCAGCATGGTCTGACCTCAGAGGTGCCCCCACTTTGAGCAGGAGATTGGACTAGATGCCTTCTGAGGTCCCCTATCTAATTCATGAACAAATGAAAAAATCTTTGATTTTAATTTAAAATAAAAATGTTAATTTGTCAAAACATGTCTGATGATAAGACCTATCTACTATAGGTTGCATACAATGTCTGTCATAATTTTACAAAAAATCTGTCACACTGAATAACTCATCTGCTCTTTGCTTCCCTTTAACTGCGTTCAATTCCTCAATGCAATTCCTCCTTCAGCATTGCCCAAGATTTTAAAAATAAATTTAAAAAAATTATGTTGCTCAAAATTCAAAACATCACTGTCTTTCTTCCTACATGCTAATAAGGATTTTAGCATATGCAAAACTGAGTATTGCATTTGTGACTGAATTACAGTGTGAAATTTAATTTCTCCTGCTAATTTACAACTCAATTTACTCATTGCTTCTCTCTTTTTTTTAATATTGAAGCTGTCTCTTTGTAACAAAGTCTTAAAGCAGTGAATTAATGCTGCAGATAAACCTATTAAAAAAAAAGGAAAAAGAAATTAGAAGATTTTTTTACAGAAAATACAAGATTTTTTAAGTTGATCAAGCACTTTTGGACATCAGAAAAGCTTAAATGGGGAGATGTGACATAGGAAAGGAAGAAAGATTGCCAAAATATATTTGAAACTCAAGTAACTGTATATCACTTGATGACTACCTTTATACTCATGCTAGTGCATAAGCTAGCATTTTCTCATACATTAATGAATCTGAAGATGTACAATACTAATTTCAGAACTAGCTGTATGAACAGAGCAGTAAAAGATTATAGCATTACAGAAATCAGGACACTTGCCAGATCACAGACCCACAGCTCTAACCATGTGGAGACAGTCACTTGAAACTCATCTTACTATTGATATGGTTGGAGAAGTAAAATTATGTGGCAGTTTAGTACCAATTCTTATTTTCCTTGATTTTAACCAATAATGCCTTTTACAAGACTTATTGTTCAAATAATATATTAAAGAAGCCCCAAAGCAACAAAACTATTTTTAACTTTTTTTAAGACTTTTGCTTTTTTGAAGATTACACAGAGACAGGCCAGGGTTTATGAAAACACTTAATTTTTGATAATGAATAGTATATCAAATTAAAGAAGATCCATAAAGTCAATATGAAGATACAATGCAGAGTGATGAGGATGTTATAATCTCATATTAAAGCACAGATCTGCAAATAGCACAGAATTGGTTAAAAATAAGATAGTAACTTAGGCCAAAAGTTCATAAGAATCTTGTATCAGTGGTAGTATTTTATCAATTCCTAGTATTTTTAAAGGTAGAAATTGGTCTACTAGCTTAGGTAGTTTAAAAATAAATCCTGTTTTTCAATATAAACAGTAAATCCACATATTTATTCCAAAATTCTGGAACATAAACACACGTATAAATTGTGGCCTCGTATATGCCCTCTCTGTTCTCATACATCTTAATTTAGCTGAGATTTCTGAAATCAGTAGCAGTCTTTTATGATAAGAAACTCATAGGATTTGGCTATATGGAAACACTTATGCGGTTCCTACATTTTACCATTTCATGAAACAGCTGCATTTCAGCTGATGAAGCTTTCAAAGAGCCTAGACTGTGACAAGCGAAAGAGCTTCTTGTAATAGGCCCATCTCTGCAATACTGAAGTTGAAGATTATTTAACAAAAAGCCTTCAGAATTTATCTTAATCCATAACAAATACGAGTTCATGTGCCTCCTTGTATTGTAACTGAGAAAAAAAGAAAAAAACTCAAAACAATATATTTGTACTAACAGCGATAGAATTATCCACCTGATCTATGGGCACACGCAAAGATTAACACAGACACAACAGGAAGAACAGGACTTGGGAATCAATTGCTTTGAGAAGTGTGCTTTTCCTCTTCTGTGACCTCCTACTATATGACTACAGTTGACACCACTGGGAAACAATTAACATCACTCTAGTATTAGAAGTATTTCCATGCTAATTATTTGCATAAGAGAAATATCAAGATTTCTGCAATACTCAACACATTGGTTTTTTGTATGAATTACATCTAGCAGTTTGTTAAAATGACACTTCAGGGTTTTGGGAGAGATTTTCAAAGGCACAAATGAGAGAGAGCTGTTACTCTAAATGTATCTTCCTTTTTTTTTTTTTTTTTAAATGCTTCTGAAAAATAATGTTGTCTCTGCATTGAATCACTTCATTCTGCTGTGAGTACTGTTAATCAAGATGAGCATTACTAAACATTGCTCAAAATGACCATTTTTATTAAGCAAATAACAGAAGTATGAATGGTTAAAAAAAATGGAGAAAAAAAGTAACAAAAACTGGGATGCTTTCAATTATAAGAAAATTCATTCTTCGTTAAGGTTCTAGTGATTTTTAATCCTAATGAATAGCAATTTTAGGCTTTGCCAAGCCAAGGTAAGTTGACTTTAATACTTGTAATTGCCACCTCTTAAAGACACTGCTATTTCATTTCTCTCCCTCTTCAGCCCTGGATATTAGAAGGTCAGGGGGGTGAGCTTTAAAATTGAAAGCAACCCTTAAGATATGAACAAATCTAACCAGCCTAGTATGGTTCCAAAAGAAACACACTGGTTATTTACGACAATGACCTGACCTTCATAAGTAGAACCTTGTATGTCATGATAAGGGAATAAGAATTATAATGGATTAATAACACAGCAATAAGAAAATAAATAGACTCAGCTTATTTTAAAACCTATGCATTTTCCCAGAGTATCTAGCCACTAGCTGTATGACTGTGTTTTCCTTCAGTCTAGTGCTAATGGGTTGGTTGCTTGCTTTTTGTCATGCTAGGACTTTTCTTTGTTCCAGGTAAAAAAGGCATGGTAAAGTAAAATCTTCAAAGGTCTGGGATGACTGCAGAGGCATTACTGTAAATACTGGATTTGTGATGATGCGACTTAAAAGTAACAGTAATTCATTGTTCCTTTTTGGACCCAGAAGTGTTTCCTCAGGCCATAGACAGCTCCAACAATTCCTCTGCTGACTTCTGTTCTGACATAAAATCTAGGGATGTGTCTAGTATTATACCATGACCAGTACTTCACAGATGTGTGAGAGACCTTGTTTTCCTTCAGGATTTGGTGGGAATCCTTGAGCTGAGAACAGAAGTTAGCATATGGCTTCACTGGAAAGAGTTTTAGTATAGCAAGCAGAGTACAGAATACAAGCTTTTTTTTTTTCCTCTTGGTAGCTTAGAGTAAACATGAGGTAATTCAGTCCTTACTGCTCGTGAACCTGAAACAGCTATAAAAAAAGAGTAACCATATCTCTTAAGCTACTGACACAGCAGTATACCAAATTACCATCTTCTGACCTACATCTCCTGAGAACCTGAGAGCTTTTTCTAGTATTGGTAATGCAATTTGAAAGAGAGATTAACTTATTTACAGCCTTGTTCATCAAAACCTTTACGTTTAGATTAGGGAAACATCTTTGAATTGGCCACAAGAAGATTGTATTTCTGACCTAGTCCTGCTCAAACATTTCTGAGGTTTATTCTAGGACAGTGGATTGGAATCACTCATAAGATTTTAAGAGTACTAAAGTGTGGGCTAATAGAATCTTCTTACCCCTACATCCACAATCCAGACAGAACTAAACCAGTATAAACAGCTGCTTATATTTGCTTGAGACTCCTCTGGAACTACAATTTGTCAGCCTTCAGCATTTTTATCTTCTAGCTTATACACAGAAACAGCTTCTAGAAGATGAGAAAGTAAAACATTGGGTAGGGGAAGGTGCAACATGATACACTAGTTCAAGATAGCTCAGTTTGTATACTTTGAAATGATCCATAGTTGTTTATTTTAACTGTAATGTGATACTAAAGCCCATACTTTTGAATAGCATACTCTAAATCTGGTGATACTGGTATGACGAATGTACACTCAGTACATTTCTGTGAAGAAAGAATAATCCTCTGTGGTACTGATAGAACTACCCTATTTTACACTAATTGAGTAAGACAAACAATCCCATGAGCTATGATGTCAACAAGCCTCTTTATAATATAAAAAGTTTCAGTGTACTTAGAATCACTGTTAATTTAATTTCTAAGAGATAAGTTCGATCAAAGTTGAAGAATGTGAACTGCATCCTCAGAAAGAAGCACCTTCATTTAGAAAATGGACTTAACAACAAGCACATTTATTCATTGTTGGAGACTTGTGATTATTAATATTTGATCTAAAGAATGCCTTATACTTAAGACTCTTCCATTATTTACATTTATTATCCAGTTTTCTCCTGCCACTGCTTTCTGGCTTCACTATTTCTAAGAAATATGTAACCAAGATAATCACATTATCTTCCATCAGTGCTGTAATGTGCTTAACTGAAAAAGCCATACACTATTGCAGTGCTGCTACTCACAGAGGATTTAACTAGAGCTGATTATCCTCAAACTAACTCACTCTCCTGACTTGCAAAGAGAGTGCTAAAAACTGAGAAGTTACCTCCACTCCAGAGGGCTGAAACTTAACTTATACCACAGCCCCAAAGAGGCAAATGGTTAAGGTAGTATGAGGGAACTATAATCCATTTTTGTCTGATAGGAGAAATCCATTTCCTGTGGTGATAAAGCCAGCTAACAGGTCATATAGAGGTTATAACCACTGAAGATGAATAGTCCATTTTACAATGCATCTCATTCAGCTCATGTTTTATTATGTTTGGGGGGGGTGGTAAAATTATTTTTATTGTGCTAAAAAGCATCATGATTTAATGACCACCATCCTATTCATTTCAGCATTTTTAAAGCAGTAAATATAATTTAAAATGTTTGATATTCTGCTTGGATGCTTCTGCCTCATTCAAAACCAGCAAATATAACTGGAGAAATTATTTTTATATGAGATAGGCCTTTCACAGAAACTTAATTGCCTTATGACTTTTGGCTGAAAGGGATTTATTTTTCTTTTCTTTTTTTTTTTTTTTTTTTTAAATTATTCCTTTGTGTTTTGGATAGAACTGCCCAAAACAGCCTGATACTACAGCCGTAAAAATTCAGTCTAATATTATACAACACTTCTTTCCCTTAAAATTTACATGCTGTGTAGGATACTATAGTTAGGGGTGAACAAATTTCCTGACCTGGAAGAGAAGACTGCCCATGCCTAAGGGCAGCCATAACAACAAGAGGTGATATTTGATTTGATGGGCTCCAGCAATTCCTCTGCTGATTTCTGCTGCTCTTCAGTTTTAACTTTGTACTCACAGGAACTGTAAAGCCCTAGAATCATCTCTTTCTCAGGCCCTGCAATGCTTTATCTTAATTACAGCTTGCAAAGCAGACCATGTGGGGAAGGTGGGTTCAGAAGTCTGGCAAAGACAAGTCCATGGGGCATTGGTGCTCAAAGGTATATTGCAGATTTTGGAACTTTCTTGGCTTTTGCAATAATATCCTTCTTATGCAGGAAGAAGAGTTAAAAAAAAAATTCTGTCATTTGAGAGGGCAAAATAATCCATTACAACTTTAAAAAACATGTGTTGACTGAGAAAGGTTAGTTATGCAGTTAATTTCCATTCAACTAATTCCATCTTGAGAATCTCTTATTGGTATTAATGAGTATTTTTAATAGTTATAGATAAACAAGCAGCTTTTTGCTTGATTTTAAAAATTTCAGTCATTCCATGCCTCAAAGATGGTTTATTTGTACTCATAGTTACTGGGAAAACTAATTTCATGAGGCAAAGAAAGAAAGCATCTTCTGAGAAGGAAGCATCTGTCCAGGACACACTAGAACTGGAATTATCAATAATCACTTTTTGGCATCAGAGTTTATCAAACAGGTAGTTGTATAAAGATGATGTAGGATAAATCATATTTTCCAAGTCATATCTTGCTGCTTATACTCATAAAAAAAAAAAAAAATCCTCAAGAACTATCCATTTGATCTAACAGAATTGGGAACCGAGTTCTTAAATCTCACTGCTTCCACGCTTCTGTCTGAATGAAAACAGGAATGAAACATCCTAATATTCTTAGAGTGCTGACAGACTTCCATGTGCCACTAACCAGTAACACTAATATACATAGAAAGAAGTAGTTGCAGAGAAATGATAGAGGGTGTGGTATGCTGGAATCACTGACAGAGAAATGGAAGAGAGAAGGTTGCAAGAAGTATGGAACATGGTCTATAATCAAGGGGCTGTTAAGCAACCTTCAGAGTAGCTCACAATATATTGTGAGGAGGTGGGTTTTCCTGAGGCAAGTTCTTAAACCAAGTAGTGCACCTTCTTTGCTCGGTTTGGAAATTCCCTGGGTTTTTAGTTTTTTGGTTTTTTTTTAAATAAAGGATGCTCTCTTGAATGCACTCCAAATAAGCAGTAACTTCTGTTCTACCAACCAGGAGAAAGAGAATGATTCACACTGTGCATAGCATGTGTATGTGAAATAGTCAAGCCTGAATTGTTTTATAACTTCTGTGAACTACCCACTTTCTAAAAACTGTGGTGACTATAGCTAAGATTACCAAAATAAAGTATTTTTAAATTTGGTACTCATGGAGAGTAAAGTGTGGCATATCAAATCAAACTGTCAGATACATTGAGTTATAAAGCATGTTGAGATGGAAAATGACAACTTGATGCAGGCTGACTTATTTGTTTTAAGGAAAACATGTTTATTATAAATGTTAAGGAATGATCTGGGTTTAGATACAATAATTAAGTACTAAACTATGTCAAACACTTGCTTCAGAAATCAAAATCCTGGTTAGTTACACTCTCCCCTGAGAGCTCTTTCTCATCTACCACTTATTTCAATACTTGACTTCCATTAAATTAGAGTTCTCCTGGCTGGAATTTGTCATCATTAATATTTCACACAAATTTCTTATACACTAATGTACTAAAATTATTATGTATTTCTTTTGTTTTGGTTTGCATTTAAATACAAATCAGAAGAATTTCTACCTAATATGAACTAATTTTATCTTAAAACCTAGCACAGTCTCACATGCTGATGCATGGTAGTGGAAACCAAATGTGTTGGAATGTAGGACTCAGGGGATTCCTCCTGTTTGCTGCTGTTCCCATTTCCGGGTAAAGCCAAAAGCAAGGCTGAACATTTATTCCCACTGTTCCCAAATAAACAGCCTGCACTTAAGTGCTTTTCCCCCACTGGTTCCACATATTGGGTGCATTTGACTATTAATTGTATTTTGGTGGAGAGGGGGCTGCAGGGGGGTGCTTCTGTGAGAAGAGGCCCGGGGCTGCCCTTAGCCAATGTCCAGCTGGGTCTGCAAAGGTGCTACCACAGCTGAGCCCATCAACATCGCTGGTGGTGCCTCTGGGAAAAGGTATTTCAGCAAGGGCAAAAAAGCAGGACAGGTAGTGGACTGAGGAAAATAAACAAATAGAAGTGGAATACTCAGGAGTAAAGCTGAGCCTGGGAAGAATGAGGGAACAAGGGAAAAGATGGTTCATTTTTTTTTAGTTGTTTGTTTCTTGCTATCCAGCTCTGATAATAATAGGCAATAAATTAAATTATCCAGCAATAATTTAAATTAATCTTCCCCAATTTAAAACTGTTTTGTCTGTGATGGTAATTGGTGAGTGATCTCCCCATCTTTACCTAGACCCACAAGCTTTTGCATCATATTTTCTCTCCCCCATCTTGTTGCAGACAGGGAGTGAGAGAGTGCCTTAGGGGGCACCTGGTAGACAGCCAAGGTTAACCCACCTCAGGTTATATTAAGAAGTCAGTTCCTATCACTTTAAAAAAACCCAAACCAATAATCTTCAGGCAGCTGAAATAAAAGGCCATCAATTTGAAAAGGTACACAGCTATTTGTGCTTAGTATCCCACCATGTAGAATACAACTTCTAAGTTCCAAAATTAAAACACTGACATATTTTAAAAACATTTTTATCCAGTCTGAGATTCTAAGCAAAGAGTTGATCTGTGAAATTGTGCTACTCAGACAATAACAGTCAACAATTTTTTAACGTTTCATAAGCTCTCCTCCTTCTTGGCAATTGGAAATATCTTAAATTATGTCAAATTATTTTAATGTGAAAAGCAATAGAGACAATCCTGAGCAAATAAACAAATTAAAATATGGAATTATAGTATCTGTGAAGGAACTGATATCTCCAGCTACAAAGATAGCACAGACTTTACACAACCATCACTTTAATTATTGATGAAATAATTTCTGGGAGTAAAGAAAAATTACAGTCCCCAGACAGCAAGTAAGCACCACACAGCCACTCACTCACTTTCCCCATGGTAGGATGGGAGAGAGAATCAGAAGAGTAAAAGTGAAAAAACTCATGGGCTGAGATAAAGACAGTTTAAGAAGTAAAGCAAAATCTGCACATGCAAGAAAAGCAAAATAAGGAATTAATTCAGCACTTCCCATGGCCACGCAAGTGTTCAGCCACCTCCAGGAAATCAGGGCTCCATCATGCATAATGGTTACTTGGAAGACAAACACCATAATTCCAAACATTCCCTCCTTTCTCCTTCTTCTCCCAGCTTTATATGCTGAACATGAATACCCCTTTGGTCAGTTGGGATCAGCTGTCCTGGCTGTGTCCCCTCCCACTTCGTTGTGCATCCCCAGCCTACTTGCTGGTGATGTGAGGAGCAGAAAAAGCCTTGACTCTGTACAAACGCTGCTCAGCAGTAACTAAAACATCCTTGTGTTACTAACACTGTTTTCAGCACAAATCTAAAACATCACCCCATACTAGCTGCCATGATGAAAGTTTACTCTATCCCAAACAAAACTAACACCAAATTTAGCAATATGTTACAAGTGATATGACTAAAAATGAAAGTTATTTGAGTTGTGTAATTCTTCCCTGCAATTCTTTGCAACAACTTTCTCCCCATCCTCTGGCAAATCTGACTGACAACTGTTGCTCCAGAGGGCAACACAGATAATCTCAAGTGAAGCTATCTAGGGGTCACTCAGTATCTCCCAACCTACACAGCTTTGCTTTGCTACTTGGAACAGACTCCTGGGCTGAATTGGTTTGATTTGGTTTGATTTGGTTTTCGTTTTGTTTTACTAGGCATGCCCCATTGGCTTTATTACCTGTCCATTCTCTCAAAGGATCTGTGAAACAGTCAGCTTTCCAAAGCAATGCAAGTTTTATTGGCCAGAAGGAACACAGCACTTGATAAGATTTGTGAAAATGCCACCACATTTCTCAATAAGCCGATCAAGCAGGCCTATCTTATTTCCAAGTTCGAAGTAGGAATTTTATGCCATTTCTGTATTCTGTCTTTGCCCTGCCATTGTCCTCTCTGTTTTGCTCCTGGCAGCTATTCACATCTGCATGTGCCCACACTAACTGAGGAGAGCTGCGGTGTACCCCAACCTTTCTCACTTGCCACTCAGCTTGGGCTCTTTCTGGAGAAAAACGTAACAATTTGGATGCACAGACCAGAAAGGTTTCTGGTGACAACTGAGAGACCTGGAATAGGGATGCAGGCAGGGTGCACCGTCAGACCTGGGAAAGGGGAATCACCTTCAAGACATGCAGTACAGGCATAGCTTCATTCTTCTCTTCTGGTCAGATATTTGGGATGGTGACCCCTCTTTAGTCTTTGGTTGTGATTCCTCTTTAAAGAACTGGGATCTTAAGGTTTTCAGCCTTACAGAAAGCCAGGCGTGAAGGAGCCTAGCTGAGATTTTTGCTTCTTAATGTCTTCCTTTGTTTCTTTAAGGTGCTTTATCTTTGTCTTTCTTATTTGCTGTCCTCTTAACAGTCTCCTTAGGACTAATTTCTCATTAGCATGCAGGTCAATTTTGTTTTAAATTTTGAAGGGCATGAGAGTCAAATTTATACCTCTGATCAGTCTGGTATAAGCACAACTATTTCCTGTCCTGTTTGTGCTAAACTGCTAGGGTCAGCTCAGCCCTTTATTTTCCACTTGGACACAGTTACATCACTTATTGAGCATATCCTTGGAGACTATGAAGGTCAATATTGCCCCTAAACCTCATTAATTCTAGCCAATATTCAACAGCCCACCAAAGATAATCTGCTGCCTCCTGAACTAGAGCAATAATTTATTGGCACTGGAATTATTTTTCTCTAAGGGCTCTAACTTCATTGAATACTACTAGCTGTCGATAAGTACACAAATAATAAATCATAACATAACTACTTTTCACACATAGCTCTGCCATCTTGTCAAACCTTGATTGCTGCTCTGTAAATTACAGCAAAATTGGCTTTCAGTAGTTCTAATACAGATACTTTAAAAAAAAAATTAAAGAAAAACAATATCTTGACATTATCTATTTACCACACTTCTTTGATTCCTCACTGTGTCTTGGAAAAAGATGCTATGTGGTTTGATTAAAATATATGACTCAAACCAGATAAAAAATAGTCCCATTCATATGGAATTTCTTACGGACTTTTCTCCCTGTTCACCCCCTGCCCCCCCACTTTGGTTTTCTATAGAAACCATATAACTTTAAAAGCAAAACAACTGTAGGGACATTCTCTGACAGAAAGTAAAATAATATCAGTGAAAACAGAGTTCTCTAAGTTTCAATTTAATAAGTGTAATAGTGTGCTATATAAGAATAGATAAACATAAATTCTACAGCTGACTGCACCAGCCTTGAATATGTGTAATTAAGGTAAAGAAAGTCCAGGGAATGGTCTCTAAGGAAATAAAAATAATGAATGAAAGAAGAAACCATTTATCTGCAGTACATTATTCCACAATAATTAACATTTTTATCACTGCATATATTTCTCCAATTAGCTATTTGAAAACTGGGGTCTAAGTTAATTGATTCTGTTATACTTCTGTAAATCTCAGCTAATTTCATGTGCTTTAGAAAAGCTGCTATGGTGTAGCTGATGGCAGGATCTGGTCACCCATATGGACTGCTTTGATCATTCTAAGCTGCTCGTTTATAAATGTAATTAATGCAAAGTAATACAAGTATTTTTCTGCAAAATAAGGAAACTAAAACATTTCCTATCTACTGTGTGTAAAAATATCATCAAAGCATTATAATATATAGGTACATATAATGAAGTGGGATAATAAATTTTTTTTTGGAAGTTTGTCCTGAAACCAGCTCACTTCTCAATCAGAATGACATTTTTTTAAGGCTGAACATACATAGGCAATTGGAGTAGCTTGCCACCTAACTTAACAAGTGACTGAAAAGATTAAAACTACTACAGTAAAGCATGTCAAAAGTTCAAAGGACTGATAAGGCTTTCTCGTTCCAGAGTTTATTTTATATAGCGAAGACTGAGACCAATAAAGAAGATGGCATAACACAGAAATGATATATGTACTGGTAATGGTATTACTAGCAAAACTTACCAGAAAATATTATTGAAAAAGATATGTTTTCTTTACCTCCATCAACATAACAAAATTGACCTTGTCTTCAGCTGATACAAATGATTGATTTAATTTATTTAAATTCAGTAATTTGATCTATTCCTACTGAGAATGTATCTATCTTTTTCATGACTTGGACGGAAACACTTTGATGCAATTTTTCTAATCTTTCAGAATCTTCGGATACATTTTTGTATAAAGCATTCAGTTGTAAGTTAGAAAAATCTGCTGGTATTTGTATTTTTCTTCTAAGGCTATTTTTCTTCTAAGGTCTACTTCAAGAGAGCTCAACAATATGTAGTTTTAACAGCAGCTAAGCTATGTTATTCTCTGATAAAATACCTTTTGAAAAATATGTTGAGGGTTTTCCCCCTCAGGTATTGTTCTTTTATCTAATTAGCTGGAAAAAGAAAACAAACATGAAAACATAAAAAAAAAAAAAAAAAAAATCCATAAACCCCACGAGTTCAGTGCATACAAATTACTCTAGTGCCTTTCTTTTTGACAGAAATATATTATATCTCAGATTTCTACAACGAAGGATAGTGCTCAAAGCTATCGGACTCAATGGGGATTAAACCTATCTCTAACAGTGCAAGCGATAGCTTAAGGCTTCTTAGCAGTGCAGACAAAATTAAGTGTTACAGTGGCAACCAAGTGGGCTGGAAGCATGATGACAAGATATTTAGCTTCCAGTTGGTATGGATTTGGAAGGCAACGTGACAAGTGAGGCTGATATGGATGGTAAGGAACGCTAAAGGACCAGACACTGGGGCTATATGGAATAGAAACTGGGGTCTTGTTTTCTTTCCTACTCCTCTTCCTTACCTTACTTCTTTTTTCCTGAACTTTCCTGTAAAGATACCTCCTTCTGGACATCCTAGCCAGCAGTAGAATTAATTTAGACCACTGGGGTTTACCACAGATGTAATTTTAGAGCCAGATTTAGTAATAATCACAGGTAATTATAAAGCCAGTCTTCAGCATCTTGTTATACAAGTACTTTTTTGAGACATACATTCTTGCTATGTAAGACTGATCCAGCTACACAGAACTACTTTCTAAATATTTATTATTTCTATTTTAAAGGGAAAACCACAGTTACTCATGTTTATTTTGGGAAAAAATAACTTTGACATAAAAAAATTCAGAGCTATCAAAATAAAAATCTGAATGAAAATTTTATTTTAAATGGTAGCTTATGTATTATATTAAAACAGACAAAAAAATTCTCCTGAAGATTGTTCAGAAAATTAACAGGAAAGAAAAAAAAAAAGGAGCAACCCTGCAGTTGATGTTGATGTAATTTGGTTCTGACTAAAAATACCAGGGGTTGATTTGTTTCTTTAAAACTGCTAAAGCTTCAAAATTCAGAAATAACCTGAGTTTCTTATATTCTTACTGAAGTAAGCATTATAGGCCATTTTATGATCTTACTTCACTGGAGCCAATATCTGCCTTATATATTCATTTCCTCAAGGATTTGTGTTTCAGAAGATACATTATATGGAGCTCTTAAATATGGAGGCACACAAAATTAGGACCAATTACTTTGGTTGTTCTGTGGGAAACTTAATCTTACCATTTATAAAATGTATATGTTTGCTGCTGTGTTTTTTTAACTTTACTTTTTCAATGAAAGACAGCCTCAAGGAAAAAAATGGTTTATGTATCTGGGATCTGTTCTACTAAGGCCTATAAAAATCTCGTAAGGAAACATATTAAATTCTCAGAGTTCACTAGTCTCAGTGAATTCTCACCTGTGTTTAGGCTGGGCTCATCAGAGACTAAACTTTTCTACTACTACTTGCAGGTGGAAGTGGTTGTTCTGTTAAAGACTGTGAAGGTCACTTTTCATAAAGGTCAAAGGAGAGGTCCAGCTAGAAGGAACGAGTTCAATGTATTTTTGTCTCCTATTTTTTGACAGTTCAGAAACAGTTTTATTTATCAGTCTTAACTTTGTGACATCCAAAACTTTCAAACTTCTACAACTGAGGTGTCTAGATTGCAAGCTGAGGTATGCAGCATGCCAGGCAGGTCCATTGGAACAAGACTCTCATATGGCTAATACAGAATGCCTAATAAATTCAGGTAACACCAAAATGTAGTATTTATCCTTTCTGCATAGGAAGAAGGAAAAGACAAATTTTATATGGCTTTCTACACCATATAAGATTACACGCTGAAGGAGCTAGTGGATATTTGCTGTTCTCAATGAGGAAACATTCCTTTGACTGACAATGCCTTAAAAATCAACACTTCTTAAGATGTCGTGCTTAAGATAAAAATAAGGCCCACAGTACATGTTTGATAAATATCATGCTGACATCTGTTCTCTTTGTCAAAGTCTGTTGTACTCAGTCGTTCAATGAGAAAACTTCATGAATTATCTATACATTTGAGTTTAGCCCGCTGAAGAAAAAAAGCACACAAACCCCGCCAAACCAAACCTCTCTTCATTTCACCAGAATTCAAATACTGATCTGTCAAAGGAAAGAATTTATTTGCTGAATGTTAAATATGTTCATAAGATGCACATATGCACATTTTCTAGGACAAATGCTGTATTTTTAGTTCTTTTTTTTAGTTCTTTTTTTTTATATATGTACTAAATCAGCATTTTTTCAGCAACAACCTAAACTCAACTGAGCAGCCTACCTAAGCCAGGTGATGTTTTTGATGTTTAGCAAAGCTTATATGACCCCTTGGGAAGAAGAAATATTTTGTGGATAGAAGATCTTTTTTAATACAAGCTGATATGTCGGATCTCAGTCCTTGGAGGTTTTTACAGCTGTAGAGGACAAGGCCTCGAGTAACCTGTGTTAGCTCTGGAGCTGTCTCTGTGTGAAACAGAGTCTGGACTAGAGAGAATCTTCTGTGGTCCCCGCCAACCCCATTTATTTTAGAATTCTGTAATTATTTTTTAGTAGTTTTAGAAATTAGAAAAGTATTCCCACCCAATACTTGTGAGGCCTTTTTTTTTACAGGTCTGCTGGCATTAGTGGTCTGAATATTCATTTGATGTCAGCCAACTTTATTGATGCTGGTGACAGAAAGCATAAGCTGATTTACACCTGAAGATGATTTATTTTTTAGGGGATTTTTTTTGATGCAAAGGTCTCCTTTTGCATTTGGGACATGATCCTTGAGTTAAAGAGCAGGCTGTTTTATTTCTACACTGAAAGTGACAGTACAGTCACTGTCAGTCAGATGGATTGCATGTAACATGCCAACCACCCCATATAGAGTAACTGCAGAATAAATGCATATAAATCTGCTCCTTATCGTTACTTCCCAAAGCATAAAGAATGCCCTATTTTTTACAGAGTTCTTAGCAATTTGCTGCTTATGGTAGAGGTATCAGGTCCTCATTATTTACCTATCATTTAGATTTTCACCAAGGAGCTGTATTATATCCTGTTCAGCTATAAATCCTAAATTTACCTTTCTTCCTCCAGCTTCCACTGTCTCCATATGTCTGGGGCATAGTACTCCTTGCAAGAACAAGAGGCAATTTCACCCCAGCTTACTTCTTAATTTCTCTTTATTGCCTTTATTGAAGAAACACATTTTCTGGAAGAAAAAAGGTCTCTGGGTAAATGCATATATTCTGTGGCGGTGGCCTTGCTACTGCCCACTGACCTTATCTATGACAACGCGGCAATGAACAGAGGTTCAATCAGTCTTCTACATTTTGGATGTGTAATGATACTGGAATCTGGTTGTCCATTTGATGCAGTATTGTAAGAAACTGCTTCTGTTACTCCAGAGAAATTAATATTATTACTAAAACCAGGGTAACATTCAAAGGCAATCTAATAAAACACAATGACCTTCTGAGTGTGAGGGGTTTTAGTCATGGTGGCACACACATGAAGATTTGATCAGATCTTTTTTGGAGAGATGCATTATCAAGTTTTCAGATCACCCTTAGCTATGCCAAGTAAACTCATAAACTATAACTAGACATTATGATATCTACATATGCTACATATGCTATAGCATGACTACTAGGCAATGGTTTAGTGATGAGAAGGTCTGAAAATCAAACTTACAGATGAAGAGCTCTTATAGGTCACTTTTCCAGGACAAACGGGAAATTCTATACCTCACTGATAAGTTAACCATTTACAATTTGGGGTGGTCTAAGACTCTTATAGATGACTCACAAAAACATCTTATTCTTTTTATCATGACAAATCTGAATATTCTCTCTCCTGTACCTCAGACCACTATCACACATGAGCTGGTTCAGAAGAGAAACAATGAATTATTTATTTGACATATTTTTTAAACTGTCATGTGTGTTTGATGCTGTTGGAAAGTCTGAAATGACATAAGTAGCTCTGCAGGAGATGTAGGCAGAATGTAAGTGAAGCTGCCCAGTTACATGATGAATTTAATTTATTGCTACCTACTGATTTATTGCATGATTTTCACCAGAACTGGGAGAAAATCAGGAGGAAAACTAGTTAGTGTGAATCATTGTTTAATCAAGAAGGGGCAAATTCAAAGCCCATCCTTCAATCCTCGGCTCCTGGTCAAAGTGTGGAGTACAGAAGAACTGAAATTTTACTGGAGTATCTGCGTTTCCCTCCTATGGAGGGAAACCAAACAAACATACAAAAAAATAAACCTGTCATGGTAACTCAGAACCACGCAGCCGCTCGCTCACTCCCCACCTTCTTTCTACCCTCGCTTCTGGAGGGATGGAGAGGAGAATTGAAAGAATGTAAATCCCACGGGTTGACATAAGAACAGTCCAGTAACTAAAGTATAATACAAAACTACTACTGCTACCACCACTAATAATAAGGGAAATAACACAGGGAGAGAATACAATTGGTCACCATCCGCTGACCAATACCCAGCCCGACCCGAGCAGTGAGCTGGGCCTTCCAGGTAACTCCTCCCAGTTTATATACTGGGCATGACGTGCTGTGGTATGGAATACCCCTTTGGCTAGTTTGGGTCAGGTGTCCTGCCTCTGCTTCCTCACGGCTTCTGGTGCCCCTCCTCACTGGCAGAGCATGAGACTAAAAGTCATTGATTGGAGTAAACATTACTTAGCAACAACTAAAAACATCATTGTGTTATTAATCAGCATTGTTCTCAGGCTAAATTCAAAAACACAGCACTGCACCAGCTACTAAGCAGGAGAAAAATGACTGCTACAGCTGAACCCATGACAAAACCCAAACACAAAAACCTCTAAGAAATGAAGGAATGGATTTAGCAAAAACTTGTACCTTGTCCTCAAGAGGAGTAACACAATAAAGAGTAGCATATGTAAGACTCATGCCTAAATCTCAAAGATCGGCAAGTGTTCACTAGTTCCCAGTTTAGATATAGGCTAAGGAAATCTTGCAGGGCCAGATTTCAGTAGCTCCAGCCAATGAGGTAATAAAACAGCCAAGGCTAGATATTAATATTTCACTGTTGATAACGACAATAAAGGACACTATGATACAGTACCTTGAGGACAAGGGATTATTTGTATGTGTTTTTAATTTTATCTTTCTTTCAATGACATCTTGCTGAGATAGTTGAAGTAGTGCATGGTAAAATACCACTTGCTGTTCCAATTTTGGCTTCTGAGGAAGAACAGGTCCTATTAATATCAGCTGCCCTTAAGTGTTAATATTCTGGGAAACTTCTTTCACAGCTATGTTAGATTTTACGAGAAAATGCTGCAGTAGTCCATTACTGAGGAAACAGATGTCATAAAAACCATGAGAAGAGCATATCAAATATATGAAATGTTGTATGCAAGTGTATATGTTGGCATTTTGTGGACCACAGATGGAGATTTTGGGGATTTTTATAACTGAAATGAGAAGATCAGAAATAAATGAGGCCTAAGGAGTTGAATACTATGGGTGATTTTTTTTTTTTACCTCTTTAATTCAATAAAAGAGAAGAAAAATGCAAATGTCATACTACAGTGGGCAATGCATTTTAAAATGCTGCAACAGCTACACAAACAGAAAGCAACAATTGAAAAGTTTCTTGAAAGTCTATAATGTCAGGAGGTTAAAACTTTTCTCATAGATGACAAACACAAATATTATAGAACACAATTAATGTAGGTGACTAACCTCTTCTAAAGAAAATGAGCTACATAGGGTGATGATTTGTAATCTTTATTGCTCTAAAGCACCTAAGAGTCTAAGTTTCCTATAATCAACTTCATTTTTATAGAAAGAACCATATCTAAGAACAGGTACTTGAATATAGTATTAAGAAGGAAAGGGAATGAATAACACTTTAGATGAAAAATACAGCTATAGTTCACTGCTTTTCTGCTGATATCTAATTATTTCCTACTAGTGAAGCATGAGCAGATCAAGTTTCATCTTATTTGTGAACTGAAAATACTGTGAACTTTCTGCAAAGCTCTGAAAAATTAATTTTCTGATTTTATATGAAAGGTCAAAGTTATTTTAACTACTTGTAGTACTATAACATCTCTATAAACAATCTTTTCGCAGGTATATAAAAATGAGGATTCCCATCGTATATTGGAAAATTAGTAGACAGAAATATTTTCCTACAGGTATTCAGAAATTGTATGGAGAATGAGTTAGACAGAAAAAAAAAATAAAAAAATCTTGCCACTTTGAGAGTAAAGGTCTGAATTAAAATATAGCATGACTCCTCAGCATTATAGGGAGACACCAGGGCCTGGAATGAGGTAGGTTGGACTCCCCCCTGGCAGGTCCTTTACTAAATTTTTCCAGTTTCACAAAAGCTATTGTAGGTGATTATTTGTGTTCTGAAATGTCTAGCAGGCCTTATCTAGCATACTAAAATAAACAGGGATGACTGAGGTCTCAGAAGGATCTCTGTAGTCTAACTTCCTGTTCCAAGCAGGGCCAGCTCAAAAGCTACCACAGGTAGCTCAAGGCCTTATTTCCTAGCGCTGTGAAGATCTCCAAGGACTGAGATCCCAGAGCGTCCTGAGGTAGCCTGTGCCAGTACTGAACCACACTTATGGTGAAAATCCTCTTCCTCCTTGCTACAGCTTGTTACCTCACTCCCTTTTGATGGGCAACTCTCAGTAGAGGCTGGCTCCATCTCCTCTGTAATATCCATCAGGGGGTTAAAGACAGCACATTTTCCCCATCTCCTGCCTCACAGCTTTCTCCCCTTCAAGCTCCACAAACCCAGGTCTCTTAGGTTCTCCTTATACTTCACATGTTCCAACTATCACGCATTTTGTTGATTCTCCACTGGACTCTTTCCAGTTTATCATTCTCTCTCACATACAAGAGGTCATATAGCACCAGGTGCAGCCTCACAATTACCAATCATAGGAACACTAAGCTCTGCTTTGTGAATCTTTGGCATGTCTGACAAATTTCATTTACAGAGTATGCTTATTATTCTTAGCAATATCTCTGATTTATTTCCTTTTATAGACCGGAAAAGATTGTAAGCTAATAGCGATTCTGCTAACATATTTGCTAACAATTACCTGGTTTTATTAATAGAAAGGCATTATCCTCCAAGTTTTTCTCATGAACTAAATAGATCACTTAAATTTTATTTTCTACCTAGCTGCTTCTATTGACCTTATCATTATAGAAACCGGGTGCCTCAACCTTATGTCTCTTTTGAAAGGCACTGACAAAGAACATAATCTGCATAATTTTAGGGGCTGTTTATAAATAAACACAACACACTAAAAAGCTGGAAAAAAAATGACTAGTTCAGATAATGATAAAGAGAAGCAACAGACGGAGCAGAAGCATATAATAGGTCTAATGATCAAGTGCTAGAAAGGAAGCAAGTCTTTTTTTTAATCTTATTTTTACCAGCTTACCTTTTTGACCTGTAAACTATATATACTTAAGGATACAGGCATTTCACCACTTCTATGGAGAAAAAGGGATATGGTAGGTTGCCAGAAGAAAAGATAACTGAGAAGAGCTATTGAGGAAGAAAATATTGAGGACAGCGAACTTCAAATTTTGCTAGCAAGAACATAAATTTAAGACTTTGATCTACTCTGTATGAAGTGCAGTGACAAAGCAAACATAAATCGATGCAAGTTTTCAGGCTTCACAGTTTCTATGCTAATTTCATGGGCTAATTTCATGGTTCATTGGCTAACAATCAAATTATTTAAATACACTAATAAATAAAATATATTGTAAAAAAAGAAGCAATTCAATATAAAAGAGGGAAGACAACACATGCTGGGTAGAAAAAAACCCACAACATTTTCAAGATGATTCATGTTATCATGAAAGTCACTATGACTACATAGTCATTGAAAAAATTACTATGGCAGCCTCATCTTGTGGGAGGCTGGAAAATTGTATTTGCAATTCTAAATTAACAAAATGCATATGAAGAAATACACAAGCCTCTTCTTTCCGTTATGTTAGGAACTGTGAAATTAAACGAGGGCAAAATAACAATTAAAAAAAAATAAAATTATACAAACTGAAGAAATAGCAGAAAAAAGTGCTACAGGAAGATGACATTCAATCATAAAAAGCATTTAACAGTGACAAAGAAAGCTAAAATGCTCAGGAAATGCACAAAGAGATTAAAAAAAAAGAAAAAATCTACAAATACATTTGTTAGTTGATGGATTAAAAAAATATATTTCTGCATATATTAAGAAGTTTTCTGCCTTATATTACCAGGTGGAAGACTGTGGACATGTTATCTTTAGGGATATTATCAACACCTGGAAAACTTGGTGGGAAGTAACCTCAGGTCTGTAATGCTAGTAAATTTTGTCTAACTGTTCCTGGAAATGGTTAAAAACATCTTCTGCTTCTTATTTCCTCTCTGTGAGTGTCAATGAGTTTATCAGAAATCAAAGGAAGTCTCCTGTGGGACCTTCAAAAGACCACAATTTTCTTCATTCCCTTTTTATGAACTTGGATAAGAGCCTCTTGAGCCTTCTCTTCTCCAGACTGAACAGTGCCAGCTCTCTCAGCACCTCCACATATGGAAGATGCTCCAGCCCCTTAATCATCTTTGTAATCTTATGCTGGATTTATTCCGTAAATACATACCTTTCTTGTACTAGGGAGCCCAGAACTGAACACAGAATTCCAGATGCAGCCTCACCAGTGCCAAGCAGAGGGGATCACTTCCCTCAACCTCTTGGCAGCATTCTACATAATGCTACTCAGAATACTGTTGGTCTTTTTTGCTGTGAGAGTCATCTTTTTGCCTGTCAAGACCTTGAGGTTCATTTTAGCAAAGCTGCTTTCTAGCTGGTCAGCTATCATGCTGTACTGGTGCCTGGAGTTATTTGTCCCTGGGTGCACTGTCCTTTGTTAAACTTCATGAAGTTTCTCTCTGTACAGTTCTTTAGCTTGTCAAGGTCTGTCTGAACACAGCACAATCATCTGGTATATCAGACCCTCTGCCCAGTCTTGTATCCTCTGTGAACTTGCTGTAAGTGTACTCTAACCCAGTGACCAGATCATTAATGAATACATCGAACAGTACTAGCTTCAGTATTGACTCCAGTTTTCAATCCACCTTACTGTCCTCTTATCTCTAATAGTACTTTATCAACTTGTCTATGATGATGTTACAGGAAATAGTGTCAAAGGGTTTACTAAAGTTGAGGTAAACAACATCCACTGCTTTCACCTCATCCACCAACTTAGTCACCTCATTGTAGAAAGCAATTAGTCTGGTCGAGCATGATTTCCCCTTTGCAAATCCATGCTGACTACTCCCCATCACCTATTTGTTCTTCATGTATTTGGAAATCAGTTCCAGTAGGATTTTCTTCATCCCTTTCCCAGTGGGTGAGGTGAGGCTGGCTGGCTTGTAGTAACCCACATCTTCCTTCTTGACATTCTTGAAGATAGGAGTGATATTTGCTTTCTGTCAGTCTTGAGGAACCTGTCCCTATCAGAGACTTTTCAAAGCTACTGAAGACCAGTCTTGCAATTACAGCCAACTCCCTCAGAACTCATGGGTGTTTAAGTGCTTCTTATCCTGGTCCACCCCCACCAAGTGTAAGTCTTCCTTGCTCTAAACTTGCCCTCTTGGCTCAGGAACCTGGGATGTATAGAAATATATATTTAAATATATGTATTAGAGAAGTAAATGCTCTAGAACAATTTCGTACTGTATTACAGCCATGTAAGCTGACTCATTTCTTCATAATTGTATAGGATGTCAATCAGTAACAAACAATTTGGACAGCTTTAGGGATCTGTGTTTGCCTAACCTGAAGAAGAAAAAGCTCATCATTCTTGGTCACTGTCAGACTTTCAAAGAAAGACTCATTAGATTTGTATATTTTGTCATTTATCACTAGCATTTTAATGGAAACATTTGCAAACCTAAAATAGCCCAGATGTATTGAAAGTTATATGAGCAATGAAAACTTGGAAGACATATTTTCTAAAATAAATCAAGGTAAAACAAACTAGGTATAGAATATCTTTAATTCATACATAATGGAACATATTTAAAGCAAAGACGTGCTTCAACAGCTGATCACTTGACTTCGAAATTTTGGATTTCATATTCTCATTCCATAGTCTCTAAAGCGAGTCCTGTTCATATTTAAGTGAGTAAAGAAAAATGAAGGCTAATACCAGTCTTGCAAAAATAACTCATTTCAAACATTTAAAGAGAATTTTTGCTGTGCATTTTTTATTATAAAGATCTAAATTTTTCTCTTTTCTTTTTCTGTTAATGCAAGCCAACACTAAATATTATTTTGTCTGGGTTTGATACAGTGAGGTGGAACAAAGGAGAACAGAAAATCTGCCAGGCACCAATTGAATTTCCATGTTAGAGCTGAGATAAGCCTGTCTACTCAAAATGAAGTGTACAGGTTACATTTCAATGCTTCACTGCATCTGTAGATAAGGTAGTTCATTTAGCTTTTTTCTATCCCATGTTAACATCCATTTTTCAGTTTCACTAAAAGCCAGTCCAGCTATAATATAACATTTTTGAAACAGGCTGGATGAATTATTTTGAGTTACTACTATCCAAAGTGGTGTAAATCCAGACCCCTGAAGTATTAAAGTCCATGCTTGAAGACAATCTTCTACAGCTTCTGGAAAGAACTAGGTTGTTTAATAACCTGTGGATCAGCATTTCTTCCATTCCAGTTTCCTTTCATTTAGTTTTCATTTTCTTTCCTTTTAATTTTTATTCAATATTTAACCTTCCATGTACATTAAAACACAACATATTTTCTTAACACAATAATAACTTGGAAATGGCTATATATAGTTTGCTTTTTATCTTTTCTGGGGAGAGAGAAAAAGAAATGGAACAGCAGTCATGACGTCATATTGTTTATTTCCAAAGTCTTGCAGATAAACTTTATATTGTGAAACATAATGAAAAATTTTGAAGACAGTTCACATATATTTATTGCTCAGCAACTGACCATTCTTTAACTTAGATGATTCTTATCAATCTAATTAAAATTTGAAGTATCCAAGGACTGAAATGAACTGTTACACGCTTTAAATTAGTACTTCCTAAAATTTCAGTCTTAGCACCAGAATAGCAATACAAAACACTTTAAACATTTTCAGATAAGTTAACCATCAAGAAGACTTTCTTAATATAGCAAGTTTTAAGCAAAAGATAATTTTATCTTGAAAAAAAGCTACCAATGACCTACATATCTCAAAATATAGAACTAGAAAGGAGAAATCTAAAGAAAAAAAAAAGGGGGGGAAGAAAACAAGCCAGCAATAGTGACTAAGAGACAGACTAAGACATAAAAATGACTAAACAACAAGAGGCGGTATTTCTGTAACACAAGAAATCCAACTAGGTTTATGTTAAGCTTAGTGATTTTCTAGCAAAACACAAACCTGATCAAAGGCCTTTTTATAAATTGATGTTAAGCTGAGACATGTCCTTGAAATCTAGACTGTGTTTGAAAAAAAGTTACTTGAATAGCTACTTTTGTACTTACAGAGTTTTCTGGATAGAGTGAGCCATCACACTTCTTACCTGGTTCCCAAAGATGTCAAAAACTCTCTGAACTACAATAGAAAAGTAATGGTTGAGTCTTACTGCAGAAAAGGGATCTTTATGGAAAAATAAACAGAAGCCACAAGACAATTAGGAAGAGCTTGTTTCTTTTCCTTTGTTTCACAACCCAGTTAGGAAAGCAATAAGCTGAGACTGGCGTAATATCATATGCCGTTGAACTTACTTAGTAAGTGAAATATCTGTGCCTTTGCTCACTTAGTAGGATTCATTCTTAAATCTTGCAATTATTGCACAATAAAGCAAAACCAAAACCGGGCAACTTTGTCATTGAGATGTATTAAATTGCTTAAGACTGATACTTTAAAAGACAAAACTGAACACATTATGAAATTCTGTATTATGTATTTCTAGTGTGCTATTCTTTTTTCATCATTCCATATACATTCATAGCTAGGGTATCTTCATGGACTTGCTGTTGCCATAGGTTGCAGGCTATTACAGGCATAATATGGAATTTAACAAAAATAATAACTACTCATTTCAGTGGCCACAAGCCAAAGGACATATTTTGTAAATGGAACATTCTTAGATCCAGTTTCTTGTCTCACTGTAACCATCTTAAATGCTTGTTACATATAGCATCTATGTAGGTGTTGCAGGTGTAAAAAGAGCACTCTTTACTAGTAAGCCAGAGCTTGAGCAAAAATGATTGACATGGCTCAAATACTCCTACATTGAGTTCATAATCCGAAGGATGGCATATATTCATGAGGTAGCATGATGGTAATCAGAGAATTGAAATATCTTTTTTTACTGACTTCATAGCTCTCTCAAATTCTCTGTTCTGCTTATAATATCTACTAATGAGGAAGTTTATCTGAATGAAGAGAGTTTGTTGTAGCAAAAGGGATTGCCAAAGAGTTTTATAATGAACAATTCTTATGCACCAATCATTGTCCTGAAAGTGTCCTTAATTATGAACTTACTTACTTACACAGAGAGATGGCATTTTCTTCATCTTCGCAGCCACCAAGTAAATACCTTCAAATTTTTTAATCATTGATAGAAGGTTCTCCTCTGTTACAGGAATCACAGAAAATTTATCAGTTGTTTGTGTAGATGGAAAACTAAATGAAATTTACAAAAAGAAAATTTTGGTCTTAGATAAGTTAATACCTGCCAGGTACACTCCTAAGACACTTGTGCAATTTTCCAAAATGAATCCCTCTAAATGAAAGTAAATAATGTATTTAAAAATTTTTAATACAAACCTGAAAAATAAGTAAAAGTGGTGAAAACCACAGAAGTTGCTATAGATCTCTACATTCATTGAGAACAAGAAATATTTTAATAATATTAAATTTATTTTAACATAGATGATCATTTGCTGTAAAATTACTTCAGAATTAAATAGCAATAACCTGTAGCTCTTAGTTGTTAGTGAATGCCTTATTAGAGAATGAGAGATGATTTCTTAAATAATGGATAAGAATACAGAGCAAAAGTTTTTCATAGTCTTCTGAACAGGTAGCTGGATGTTTCTATTATATGTTTGATGTATTTGTCTATAAACGGCTCAATGGTAGCCACCAATATAAGATTAAATGGAATCTCTAAGTGAAACACGTTTGATGAGAGGATTCATAAAACTGGAATTAGAAAGTGTTCAGATCAGCCATTGCTCCACCAAATCCATAATTACACATTATGGTAAACATTTAATGTTTTCCCTGATCTAAACATATTTCCTTATCTGATGGCTTTTAGACTTTTCCTCTAAATCAATTTATATTTATTCTATGGGCTGCATATTTTCTTTCACCAAATATGAAAAGCAGAAGTAAATTATTTGAACAAAACAGATTGTCACTGATTTTCAATTAATTCAGGAATAACCAAGTCATTTTAGTTCATGTTGCTAAGGAGATTCACAACTACTTGTTGACAGCAGATTATTAGGCCAATATTCTTCTATTGTTATTATTCCACACTACTGTATTTTTTGGCAGATAAACTTTAATCAATCAGGTATGCAGCCATATTCTTCAAAGTACACTTTTGAATAGAGCGATGAAATTAGGGAAAGCCTGGTGTCTACAGAGCAACTGTGTCCTCATGGGGATCTCAGAGTATATCCTCCTATATATGCACAATGAACAGAACCTGAAAAATACATTTATGTATACAATTTTTACCTTGAGCAGTACATTTTCTATTTTAACAGTAAGTATCTCCAAAAACTAACATAAGACATGCAAGGACAGGATAAAATCAGTAAGACGGGGTGCTGTGAGGGGAATCAGGCACTGGACTAAAACAAAAACTAAAATGGAATTCCATTTGACATAAGTATAAGATGACATGCAAATTAAGCAAGGCCTGAATGATATGAAAAAACCCAAGATCAGTAGAAATTACCCCAATAACATTTTTTAATGTTCAGAAAAAAAACTTATTGTGATCACTGTCTTTAAATTTAAGATGAATTTGTTTATTGCTGCATCAAAATTGTTAGGCTCTAGTTGTAGTGAACTGGAGAAAGTTGCAGTTTTGTGTTAGAATAACACCTTGCTACTTTTACAAACTAATGTTCTGTCCTGGGAAAGGCACACTGAAATTTCACAATTTAAAAAAGTCTAGAAAATCTTACTTTTCCCTAAGAAATTTTTATGAAGTGAAACATGGTCATGTTTGCAAAGCCTTAGTGACAAATTCTAGCCACTGGCTATATGTGCACTACAGTATTCATTTGCACTATATAGCAACTGATACCGGTTGTCATTAGTGAGATCTCTTGCATTCACACCTTATGTTAAAATTGTTTATGGCAAGCAATTTCAATTAAGCAAATGAAGAACAGGTAATAGAAATAAATCTTTCTCTGAACAATGGATCTTGCCTAGCATGATGATGCATCACAACTTCATTTTTGTGAAGGACACTCTTCTCTATGGAATCTAAATTATCTATTGACATCATCAGACTTATCTAAATATTCAGAAGTAAACCAAAATTACAAATATGACAGAATAATCCATGAATGTTGGTCTTTTTAATGTAGTACAAAACTGTAGATTTTTTTAAACTTTAAAAAAGAATACACCTCATCTTTATTAAAATAAAGATGATGTTGTCTTTGTCGGCATCATGGACAGGGGAATTGAGTGCACCCTCAACAAGTTTGCTGACGACACCATGCTGTGTGGTTCAGTCGACATGCTGGAGGTAAGGGATGCCATCCAGAAGGATCTTGACATGCTTGAGAGGTGAGCCAACACCAACCTCATGAAGTTCAACAAAGCCAAGTGCAAGGTCTTACACCTGAGTCAGGGTAATCCCAGGCACAGCTACAGGTTGGGCGGGAATTGATTCAGAGCAGCCCTGCAGAGAAGGACTTGGGGGTGTTGGTTGATGAGTAACTGAACACGAGCCAGCAGTGTGTGCTCGCAGTCCAGAGAGCCAACTGTATCCTGGGCTGCATCAAGAGAAGCATGACCAGCAGATCGAAGGAGGTGATCCTGCCCCTCTACTCTGCTCTTGTGAGACCTCACTTGGAGCGTTATGTACAGTTCTGGTGTCCTCAACATAAAAAGGACATGGAGCTGTTGGAGCGAGTCCAGAGGAGGGCCACGAGGATGATAAGAGGGCTGGAACACCTCCCATATGAAGACAGGCTGAGAAAGTTGGGGCTGTTCAGCCTGGAGAAGAGAAGGCTGTGTGGAGACCTCATAGCAGCCTTCCAGTATCTGAAGGCGGCCTATAAGGATGCTAGGGAGGGACTCTTCCTTAGGGACTGTAGTGGTAGGACAAGGGATAATGGCTTCAAACTTAAACAGGGGAAGTTCAGGTTAGATATAAGGAAGAAGTTCTTTACAGTGAGGGTGGTGAGGCACTGGAACAGGTTGCCCAAAGAAGTTGTGAATGCTCCACCCCTGGCAGTGTTCAAGGCCAGGTTGTACAGAGCCTTGGGCTACACGGTCTAGGGTGAGGCGTCCCTGCCCATGGCAGGGGGGTTGGAACTAGGTGATGTTAAGGTCCTTTCCAACTCTAACTATTCTATGATTCTATGATTCTATATTTATATGGTAGACATCTTTTTTTTTTCTGGTTTAGGTTATAACTTTTAAAATAAATGTTAGAATCCAGATTACATTACCAAGATTATAATTACACTTTATTCCCAGTAATATAATTGCTTTCTGGTCAAAAAGCATAACTGTAGTGTAACTACTCTGAAATTTCTACTTGTACATTACAGAGCTGAAGGGAATGGTTTCACTGCTTACAGAATTTTATATGGCAACATTAAGAGGTGAAAGAAGAAATGTAATCTTAAAATTACTGAATATAAGAGATTATCTCCACCCTCCCCTGAGCTTTACTTAATTATAATGGGAAGAGCAAGAATGAATGTAGTTTAGTCAGAAGTGTGAATGGGTGAAGGCAAAAGAGAAAAGAAGCAATGCAGTAAGCAGCAGTGCCTATCTTGGAACTGAATGGAAAAATATTTACTGGAACAATTAAACTGTTTTGCATCCATTGAATCTGTTTCTTGACATAACAAATAGATCTATGGTAAAGACACACTGAAGAAACTATTAACTTTGTGTGGCTTCCTTCGATGTTAAAAAAAGTCATCTGACCCAGGTTGTCTACTGGGTAGAGTTTTATCAGAAGTGGCACATAAGAGAATTATGTTACCAAAACCACAGCTGGTCTATTTTGATAAAGAAACAAATTGAGCTCAGGTTACTGTTTATAACTGCACCAAAAAAAAGCAGCTGAAGTGGAAACCTAGAGCGAAGTTCAATCTGCTTTGATTTGGTCCGTACCAAGATGACCCTGGAGCTGCAGTGCTCTCCTCTAAAAGATACTGTATTCTGTGGCTTACCCAAAAGGCATCATAATTTGGTATGCTGCACTTTGCAATGACTATAGAAAAGATATACTTTTCTATTAAGGTGCTTTTTTCTTTTTCTTTATTTGTTGCAAAGTGCCTCTTTTCTGTGTACAAATACCATCAGACAAAGTGGAAGCGATCAATGAAGTGATCTACATCACTGTTTGCTCCTTATACTATGCTGAATGATACAACATTTATCAGGAATGTTATTAAGAAGTCTTCCTCGAAATGTGTCATATCTGCTCAGCTGACTAGTCTTCCACTGGCTAGTTGGCTTTCATCTGTTTTTTTTAGTATCAGCTGTTACCACGGTGAAACGTATATCCTGATATTTTTGAATAAAATAAAACTTTATTGTTTTAATTATTTTTTCCATTCATATAAACAGCATGTTAGGTCATGACAGGTTTTCTGAAAACTGGGAATGGCTACATATGTATGTATAGAAACATAGCACATAAAGAGACACCATTTAGAAATGTGTAATGGGACCTAAATTGGCAGATGAGAATGTTTCAGAATTTAGTGTGAGAAGAGAATTATAGTAGGAAGGGGGGAGGAACAAGGAGCACATTAAAGCTTGCCTGTAATTATTTTTACATATATTTTTACATATATTTTTACAAATATTTTTGAGTGTTCTCTTGCAGAAAATGTGATATAATATGGTATTTAAATAATACTGTTCTCTGTCTTAAGACCCTCCTTGATTTTAGTTATTCATTATTGCAACTACATTTTACTGACACATCATAAATCTGTGTTTTCTGCCTACTAGTAGACCATACTTATATAGACTTCTCTGAGAGCTAATTTTAGCTAAGTTGGCACTTTACAATTGTATTCAACTGCTTACTGGTTTTGTGGAAATGATGTTACCAACACTCATTTCACCTGAAAACAAAAGTTTTTGAATTCTACGTTGTGTCTACTTCACCAATATTCATAGATACTTGATGCTTAATAAAAAGAGCAGTACCAAGTTGCCTACAGTCTTTCAGTATTATAGCAGGCACCTATTTGTACCTGTAGGTACCTAAATATCTTCAGAAAGATCTCACCTAGAAAACCTAACGATAACATTTCCCTTTAGAAGTTTAGTGGAAAACATTTCCTCTTAACAATGTGTACAATATTGCATGTCCTGTTGGTACTTTCCTGTTAGTTGCAGACCATAAATCACTGCAAAATTACTGACAGGTTGTGTCGCTAACATGCTGTACCTTATTCTGAGACTTAATTATATCCACATCTGATGGCAACACCATTGAAAGGGTTTTTCTCAGCTTTTTCAGTACACATATTTTTCCAACGTAGATGAAAACTTAGTATGTCAGTAATTTAAAAATTGTATCTGAACAGACACAAAAGTTGCGAGTCAGGATTTTATATTAATTGCTGCCCTGGTCTAGGCTCGGATAGAGTTAATAGTAGCTGGTGCAGTGCTGTGTTTTGGCTTTAGTCTGAGAACAATGCTGACAATACACCGATGTTTTCGGTTGTTGCTCAGTAGCACTTACCCTGATCAAGGACCTTTCAGCCTCTGGTGCTCTGCCAGTAAGGAAGGGCACAAGAAGTTGGGAGGAAGCATAGTCAAGGACAGTTGACCTGAACCAGCCAATACTGGGGAATACCCTAAAGGGGGGTATTCCATACGACAGAATGTCATGCCTAATGTATAACCTGGGGGAGTTACTGAAAGAGGACGATCCCTGCTTGGAGACAGGCTGGCCCTTGGTCAGCAGGTGGTGACCAATTTTATTGTGCATCACCTGTTTTTCTTGGGATTCATAACTCTCTTTATTTCCCACTGTTACTGTTATTGTTATTTTGTTTTTGATTTTAATTGCTAAACTGTTCTTACCTCAACCTACATGGTTTTACCTTTTTTTTTCTGATTCTCCTCTCCATCCGACTTGCAAGGGAGACTGAGCTCCACGGTACTTAGTTGCTGGCTGGGCTTAGACCAAGACACTTGTACAGAATATTTTTCAGTTGTACTTGTTTTTTCCAATAAGGATTGACAACAACACAGCAGCTTGTGTGTATTTTTAAAAGTTCCTATTAAAAAGCTGTTCAGCATTTTTCACTTATTTAACTACTAATTATAGGTAGGAGAAATGGCTGTCGAATATGTTAAATATATTCAGTGAATACACAAAGTGCTCTAGGGTGGGAAAGAAAAAGTTATCAAAAATAATTACTTGCTTGCTATGCCTCCTGGGATCATAGTAAGTGGAATGACATTGTGATTTCTTAGAGAAATTTTAGAGTGGTGAAAAATCCAGGAGTCTTTACAGCAACATGTTTTAATACAAACTATATTTCTTCCATGTTTGCACATCAAGCTTTTATTCATTTTAGATTTCTCCCCTGGTAACTTTTTCCATCATACTGAGGAATTTCTATTAATATAATGTATACTGTAGGTGGTTCTAGTTCTAGAAATTAGTATTTTAACTGTGATTAAAAACTTTAGCTATTTCCAAGCTGGTTACATTTTTCCGAATGAGGCAGTAGCTACAGAAAAGAAGATGGATTAAATTAGGTAGCAGAAATTACTGATAAAATATCAAATTAATCATTAATACAATCTGACAGGTGGAAATAGCACTGATGGTGGTGCATACTAATTACTAGATCTTGATGGTCAAGGGAAAGTGTCACTTAAGACATCAGTAGTAATAAAAGAGATAATATGTTGGCTATTTTGCTGCCATTTCATTCTGTGGGACCAAAGTCAATGAAAAGCATTGATGTAGTTAGCTGCTGGCTCAAGGTAACATCCATTTGGAGGATTCTGGCTAACAGTTTTGTACCTGGGATATACTCCAAATTCAATTCAACAAGAAAGACTTCTCAGCACATTTGATAGAGCTCCCTCTTCCACCTTCCTTTATCAATTTCCCTCATGGGCAACTCTGCAGCGTTTTTCTTTGTATATTATGGACTGTTAATACATCTTGTTTCCTCAAAATTGTCATACCGTGCTAATGAAAATATTTTTTTGTATATTGTACTTATTTCTGCGAGATTTTTTTGTCTCAGTGAAGCCTTTTCTAGCTTTAACGCTGTAGTCACCTTTTTGGGCCCTCTTCTCATCTTATATTTAATATAAATTGGCAACAATTAAAGGCTTAAGTGACCAGTATAGTGAAAACAGGCACTGCAGCACCTCAGTGCCTGTCCCTCAATGTGCAATCTAACATACAGGATGCCAGTTTCCCAAATTACCTTCAAATGATGTCTAAGGCAGCCTCCATGATGAGCAAGCAGTGGACCTGTCTAGAGCCAAGTAATAAAAAACACTGCTGTTTAGGGGAAAGTCTCAGGTTCCTTGTTCCTGGACCCTTTTTCTTTTGATACGCCCTCTTGAGGGGGCTGAAGGAAGACTTTATGGAGCCACCACAAGTGAACAAGAGGCACAAGTGCCATAGTAATTAGACATTATGGAGAGAAGGAGAAAAAGCCAGGGTTCCCTTTGGATTCTGTAGTATCTACCCTAATCCAGGGCTTAGGCACCCCACTTCACCCCACTTCACTGTGTCTCTTGGAAGAGAAATCAGATGCAGCTGATGGTAAACTTGCAAATAGGATTAATCACGTCTAAATTGGAAATTACTATTAACCTTCTTCCCATATTCATAAAGGGCGGGAGTTCAACATCACATTTTTTACTTAACTCTTGCACCACTGAAATGTTACTCCTGGGATGAGTGCTCAGTCTTTTAATAGTATGTAGTCACGTCCTGTTATTACATTCATGGTCAGACTTCTAATCCAGGCAAAGGGATACTCCAGTTCCATTTTCTGGTTCAATTTTACTCCAAAGGTGATAAAATCCATCCACAACGCCTGTAGGTGGATCAGATCTCTCCAGTAGAGAGCCTATCTGTTTTTATAGCAGAGGCAGTCTGCAGCCATTCTACTGAGTTGCTCAAAGACCCAAAACCAAACCCAAACCCCAAAACATTAAAAATTAATTTTATGAAAAAGACATGACTTACCTGCACAGTTACATGAACAATTATTATTTCTTTCTTGTGAGTATGGGATTGCTTCCTTCCTTGAACACTAATTGCATTGATGCAAAATATCAAGAAAATGCAGAATATCAGGTTACTGGCTTCAGACTAGAAACTGATACATATTCTCCCTCACCTTTCCTTTGCACTCGGAAGAATTCCTATACTTCCCTTCCTGGTTTTTTGTTGACCAAGTTTCCTTTCAGAGATGTTTGGTAGGCAAACAGAAAAAATATTTTTCCTGGTGTAACACATTTTTTCTGTGAAGACATGGCCTGAAAGACCACAATTCTGCTCCAAATCACATTATTGTAAATTGGGAGCACTCTGTTTAACCAACATGTTTATTCTGATTTTATGCTGAAGCTTTCATTAGCAGAATTCAGGAAAATAATTCACTTTTAAAAATGATAAATATTTACTCAAATATTTCATTTTAACCCATTGGTATTACAAGTGTTATTTTTGCATTTCTTTTGCACTTAGGTTCACATGTGAGGCAAAGTATTAATTGGCATTACTACTGTATTAGAGAGACATATTTGAAAGATCTAATACATTCAGCTAGAGTATTTCATATGCCAACGTAAGAAAGGGTAAAAAAGCTTTTCAAAAAGAATGAAATGTTGACAAAGATTTCAACTACACCAATCTAGCCAGGCTGCCTACAATTTTCTTGTATGGTGGTAATCAGCCTCATATGGACGTCTGCAAAACTTTGGCAACACAATGAGCGCACAGCTGAATCCAAACCATGATAAATCACCAGGGATCTCATTGCAATGCTTATTATAGCTGTACCAAGCGTGTCTGAGCAACTGAAAAATCAAATCAAGTCCTTGTGCATCTCGGGGGGAAAAACAGCATCAAATGAAGCTCATAAAGGGTAACTACAGAGAGCAACATCATATTCTGCTGTCAGAATACCTTTTCGGCATCACAAAAAACCCCATACATATTTTTTCTTGGCAAATTGCCATTTTGCAAAAGGGTGACGTTATATGAAGGGAAAAACAGTCAATGACTGGACCTTGTGCTACAGAAATTGGGTACAGGAAGCAATGAGTTTGCCTCATAGGAGGAAATACACTCTCAGACACTTGACTTCAGTTCCTAATCCTGGTGTTCTGTTTCAGACAAAGTTCTGTTTCAATCCTGGGTGCTGTGTTCTGTGGGTACATAGCACCCATGGCTCCACTATAATTAGTACTTACTTTAACAGCTCCTAGTATGTGCTACTTCTGTCCAGTTCCTCGAACTCTATTTTAAATCTCCCACTTGGGTATTTTAAATAAGGACTAAACTTCAGGCAAATGGCAGTCCTGATGCCCAATTACAAAAAAAATCAATCACATGTCAAAACTGAAAAGGCACATGAAGCAAGTACAGCATAGACCACAACACACTAAATTACTTACAGCAGGACACAGCTTCCGTTTCATCAGTAAATCACTGGGGATTTTCCTCTTTCTACCAAACATACTTTTGAATGAAAAGTATTCCTACACATTTAAATGTACCAGAACTCTGTGGCTTGATTTTCATTATTTTATTAAACAGCATGTCATTAATAACCACTGGCACATTTCTTCTGCATACAGTAGCTGGAGCTGTATTTCACAGATGGAAGACAGTAAACTCTGAATTAAGACTACAGAATGAAAATGATAGCTTGTGTTATGTTTTTTCAGTGTTACAATGTACCCAAGACCATTAAGCTGCCTGATGCCGTGTAGACTGTTAACAATTTACATTCATTTGCATTTCACTACAAACCTGTAAACAAGGAAGGTCAAAAGAATTCCCTAGGGAGTAAGCCAGGATAGGAATGTTTCTTCCTAAATTTATGGCAAATCACAAATGTCTCACTACATACTGATTCAATATAAAGTGAGTTTAAAACAAATGTAGTGTAGTTAGGCATTGTTGCCAAGCTCTGTAAACTACAAATATTTTGTAGCAAAGTGAAATTAGTATTTACATTTAAAATTTCTATAAATACATTAGGGTAAGGTGACAAGAAATCACACTAAGACACTATTTTCAGCTGAGAGAAAGCCTATCAGATGGGTGTGAAAATCATGTCAGATGGAAATCATTATTCAAATACATATGTAAAACTTCAGACCTCCTTGTTATTGTCCCTATTTTGGGCCCAGACTATTGGAATTTGCTGAGTGCAGCTGTAAGAGGTAGCTTTTATGTTTCCTTAATCCTACATTTTAGTTAAACACCGGCATAAACTAATGGATTATGTTGCAGTTAGCGTGCTCCACCCTGGCCTTAAATTTTCCACAAAGCCTTTCCATTTATTTCCAGGACAAGAAAACAAGACTGAAGAACCCAGTGTCTTCCTAGCAATTCTAGGACATGTAGTTATTGAAAAGTATTGAGGTCACTACCATAAACTATATATCAAAAGGCAGAGCAAGGTCTTCCAACTTATCTTGGGGCAGAAACATTTTGAGACAAAAGATTTTTGTTGACATTTTTTTTCTGTATGTCTATTTGAAAGTTCCTGAGGTTAATAATTTTAATGAGTTGGGCATATTCATGAATTACTTGACCTGTGCAACAGAAAACTGAAGGAAAGATAATGCATGTTACTTATCCTCTGAAGTAACCAACTTTTTATATGTCACTACATCAACATATTAATATAATTTTCAATTTTTTTTACCTTGATTTTAGAGAATAGGAAGGAAGCATAGCTGAAATCAGATAGCTTAATACTGATCTATCTCATGTTACATAGTGAGATAAAACAATGAAAAATGTTATAAAGTTCTAGAAACAATTTTTGTCTTTATAGAACAAGTGATTTCTCTTCAACGTGACAAGGTATGATGCTACATTATTTCACTAACAAATGTGATTACTTCAGATATAAGCAACAAGACTGGACATTAGCATTTTGTAGCAAATATATAGTTATAAATTGACTTTTAAGCTCCTTTGAACTTAATGAAAACAGTTGCAACAACTTAAGGAGTTTTATGTTTGTTACGCCTTTTGCTACGTAGGATGGTCTTCTCTGCCTGGCTCTAAAATAGAAGGAGAAAGATCTCTGAGCAAGTGTATGATTTGAGAACTGCAAGCAATCTTCTGGTTTTAAGCTCCTTCCACACTGGTAAGTGATTGACTGCTTTATTATATCATGTCTTACTAATATAATTTATTATTGTAGTAATTCAGTTCAAGTTGGCACTGTATGTTGCCGAAAGGAATAAAATAAAAGAGCATTGTGATAAAATACTATCCTCTCACCATTGCTGCAAATCTGAAAGACAGCAGAAGTGAAATTCACACTGATGAACTATAACGTATCTCATGGTGACATGGTTACTATATCTTTAGGCCAAAAGGCACACTGCACTGTAAAGGAAAGAGTACTCCCATAGTTTTAGAAATCTTAAACTATGCCGCATGACTGGACTACCCTGACAGAGCAGCCTGCCTGCTTGTAATAAATATGCAGCAGTTGTGAAATCACCAGGTTGTTGAATCAGTCATGGACACACAGAGAAATTTCTGAATTTCTTCTTTTCTCCTCAGCCAGATGGTCCTTTCTGATAATAGGAAACAAAACTTGGAGCCATATGAACTATGATATTTCTCTCTTGATTTTTTGTATGGACTAGACTGTGAAAGACTTCTATGCAAAAACCAGAGGCTTCAGTCCCCAAATCGGGGTACCACAAAGATCTGCGAAGATACAGTAGTTTTCCAGAAAAGCAGGAGAGTCTGCATACAGTGCTAGATCATCCAGAGTCAGCTGAAGGGGGTCTGAGTTTTTTGCTGTTGACTTGGAACTGATAATGTGGAACAAACACTAGAGTTCATGTCTGACAAGGCAACCACAGCTTTCAGATGGCTGATGGTTTTGGATTCCAGGAAGAGCAGACCCCAAGACCTTGGAACTGCCAAATATTGGAGCATCCTGGAACCATGTTTATGGTACCAAAAGTGGTCTTTACTGAGGATACTTCTAGTCACTGGTGCAGAGCCTGAAGCATTCACAGAACTAACATGAACTCCAATTTCCTAGTTGTTTAGACCCAGGGATCACTTCTTTTTTTTCTCAAATACCATCTTTCGGAATTGCCTGCAGTGAGTCCTTTTATTTTTTGTATTCTTTTATTATTTTTTTTTTATGTAAACCAAAATGATACTGAAAATATTAACTATTTCCAAAATGTGATCATCCCTCCCCACCCTGTAACTTGTGAACAAAATAAGATTGTGCATCACTTGCATTAGCCTTCATAAAGATACAGCGAAATTTATTGCTACTCATGAGGTAGAATTGCCACATACCATAGTGGGGTTTTTCCAGTTTTGTTTTTTTAAATGTTCACTTAACACTCCAATATGCCCCACTGTGACTAATACTTTTTTCCACAGGTTGCAAAGGGATATGTTTCCACTGAATTTACAGCACTGCAAACTACAGTGGAACACAGCTATGAGGAATTGGGCTTATTGTAAAATTACTCTCTTGGGGGACTGGAAGTAGTCCACAATAACCCAGATCTATTACAAGTTAATTTACTATGCTTTACTTCAGGAATCAAAATACTACGCAGCAGCTACATGGGATCAACAATATATGACTGGTTCATATTAGTTTACCATCTGTATGTTTATGTGGTAGGCTTAAGAGAGGAAGAATATGCCTTTTTTAAGAAAAGAAAATCTTTAATTCTTTAGTCTACCATAATAAAATTGTACTAATTAATTAATGGGATATTTCACTATAATACAGAGAGTTATTAAAATCTGATTTGGCTATTACAATAATAAATGTCTTCCTGACAATAAATGCTAACATGATTAGAAGCAGTTAACATGTCCTATCACAAAAATTTCTGTAGAAGACCAAATTGTCCAAAGACAAGTATCCAGTGGTTACTGGCATTTTTAATATGAGTCAGTGACAAGTATGAGTAGCATGGTGATTCTTAAAAGTTGAACAATAATGATTTATGATGAAAAATATTACTCTTCATTTTATGCAATGAAAGTATGTTTTCTATGCTTTAATTTTCTTCTGTAATAAATATTTTTTCTTACATATGTATGTGTTGTTTCTTAGTTCAATTATTATCCTCTTTCTCAAAAAATGTACTATATTTTAAAAATTCTTTTAATATTCTACAGCAGGAATATGAAACACTGAATTAAAAAATGCTGCCCTGACTAATGCCAGTAAAAACATCCATGCAGCTGTGGAGCAACTTTGCTAAGGACAGGGAAGATCTAGTTAATTGTCTCATCAGATTTTAGGTTAATTTCTACTCCAGAGTACACACTAAACCAATTTAAATACATGTAGATGACTCATTAAAAATAAAACTATTAGTTTTAATAGTAGCTTTAATAGTAAAACTAGCGGGCTCCTAGTAATGACTTGATGAAATAAAAAATGAAAAATAAAAGCAGTTACTTACTGAGATTAGAAAGCAATGTTGCAAAATACATTCCAACACATCTGTAAAGTCCGTGGCTTTGCTTCACATGACTTCTGTCAGGAAATCCTTCACAGCAAAAATCTAATGACATGAATCAATAAACTAATTTCACAGGAAGCATTCATGGCTCTGCTCTTTTCAAGCCACCTGATTTTCTTGAGCCTTCTACTTTGCTAACAAACAGGCAGCAGTATTTTTCCTGGTATAGATCTGAGAAATAATTCTATTACCACTGCTTTTCTTGTTAACCAATTAAATCTATTAACAAAGTACAAGGATTGTATAATTGCAATTAAATACGTGAACAAGTCTGAGACCACATATTGGCTCAATGAGTCATAGTCTAAAAGATTAGGTGATTTTTTTCCTGCAGCTAAGTCAGAGGGAACATCAGACGTTCATGCCTAGAAGCTACAGAAAATGTCAAAACGGACAGAGATCAAAGGGCTTTTATCTAAAAATCATTATAGAGAAATCACTGTCTCATATTTCCTTTGAATATATTGATGATAATTTATATTGTGTTGGATGCAAAAATAAGAGATTAATTGATATAAGCTAGGGTAGGATATGTTAATGGTTAAGAAGTCTACATAGAAGTGATAGTATTTGATCAGGTAACTGTTTCACAGGTAAGTCTTATTTCCTCCTCAAATTTATTTTGCCACTACACTTTCTTCAGAGATTCTCTATAAAGAATGGAGGGCAAGTAGGAGTGCTAGTGGTACAAGACCTATTCAGCACATCACATGAGGTGGCTGTGGTAGGCATGAGTTATTTTAGGCAGCTCAACATAGCAAATGAAGCAAACTGAAACTCCTCTGAGAATGAAGTTCTTCAGAATTAGGCATGATAAGACTTAGATAATCAATTTATTCATTATGCCTCTATGTTACTTTTGGTGATAATTCAATGGACTAGAAAGATGAAAAGGACTGAATGTGTTAAACATTTTTCACACTCCTTGTTTCTTGTCTCTTCTGGATCAGACTTTCATAATCAATGTGGAGTAACTCTCGTGTGTTTCACTTAGCTAATCCATATCTGCTCTACTTTATTTAGGATTTTTAAATGAATAAAGAAAAAAGAAACTGTATTGATAGCCTTTTTGATGAATAGTATTGACAATCTTCCCTTTTAAAATACTTTTTTCTACTGTCTAAACAAATCAGCTAAGAAAATAACACCATTCATTTCAATACAAATGTAAGTCTGTAATAGTATAAATGACATATCTCTTGATTGCTGCTTGCCTCAGAAAATAGATATGCAATAAAGCAAGTCTAATCCTGGAGAATTTATTTATAGAAAAATCCATCAGGTGTAATATTGAAAATCCCCTATCAGCATCAAACATAAAGCAAGGCCTGTCTAAAGCATATGTAGTCAAAGTCAAGTCCTTTTTTAATAAAAATTCTTCCTGAGAAGCCAGAAGGCAAAGCCTCCAGAAGATTTCTACTTCTGGGGGTGCAAAAAATGTTTTTCTTTAATTGAAACAGGTGAAGATTTTTTATAAGCTTTCATATTCTTCAAAAAGCCTGTATGGCTTCATCGATGTTATCTTTTGATCTACGGCTTTGCAGTCAATACCTACAAGATTTTTTTTCAAGCAACGTACTTCTTAAATGTTTCTGATTTTTTGATATTGAAAATACACACTTTTGCAAGAAAAAGCAAGTCTTTTACTCATGTCTTCTTTGTTTACCACATGTTACCCATGACTGGATCTGAAGTAACAAAAATATTTATGGAGGGAAATGGTATCTATCTTCCATTATTTATGTGTAACTTCTTGTCCAGTATTAGTCCAAATGATGTAATTGGGAAAACCCAAATGGTTTTCAGGAGCAGGAGATTTTTGTTCAAGACATGCAAGAATTTATTTTTTCCATAGTCTGTTCCCATTTATGGGATGTTCCTAAGTCAAAGAAGTTTCTGGTTTTATTTATGTTGATGAGTAGCATACATGATATTTCTCTAACTTGAATAAGTGCACAAAAGAGAGCTTTTAAGAAAGTAACTAGTACTTTCAAGCAGTTTTAGTTCCTGAATTAGAAAGTAGCAGGAGATATATTTGCAAACTATATTGTGATAAAGTTACAGTAGGTGGAATGTGTTACCAATCAGCTATTTTCTTTATCTTACAAAACAATGTTTACCAATGTGTAAAATATAGACAATAGCAACTTATAATGAATTTGTAAAAAAAAAAAAAATATATAAATGTGCAAATGTAAACAAATTATTTAAAAGAGTTTAACTCTTCTTGCTAAGAATTTACTCATATACATTATGATTAACTAGAAGGGTAGGTTAATTGTCCAAAAGTAGTATGATTTAAACTTCAGAAATGGCTCCTCTTGTAATGGCTTTAATAAGCATTTTTCATTTGTGATGTGCTTTATTAAGAGAATGTCCATTTCAGCCAGAAAAACTCAAATGTTTTGAACTGCAGATCTGCAACAAAAATGGTGTTCTGAGGTGGTCAATAGCACTTTCAGAGGAATGTAAGATGGTGCATACAGACACACATAAAGCCTTATATTGCATTATAAAGAAAAAGTAAATATTTTTAGTCTCAGTGTTCCCATGAATAAGTTGGGGGGGTTTTGTTTGGTTTTGCTGAGCTTTCATTATCTTGCCTATATTTATATTCAGCTAGCAGCACCAAACAGTTTAAAACACAGTCTTGTGTTTTGTCAGGAAGTATTTTATTCAGTACTAGTGGAGATTGCTTTTACTTGTCTCTTTATAACCTAAAATGATTTAACTGGCCTTCGGGATGTTTTAGAGCAGTACATCTGATTAAATCAGCCAACATCACTTGATTGCTTCTAAGACTCTAACATGCCCAAAATACCACAACAAAGAAAGTTCTTGTGGTCAGGTCTTGTTCTTTTATGTCAAAAAGACCTTTTTTTTTTTTTTCCCCATAGATCATTACAAATTTTGTTAAATGAAATTTAATGAATATCAGAAAAATTCAGAAAGACATCATTCAGAACGATAGACTCGGATTGTGTATAACAGATAATTAGTTGCTTTACCTTCATATTTTTCAGAAAAGTATTCCTTTTGCTCATGCAGTTCAATAAGGGACTAGACACTAGGAACCAACGTGCAGTAAGAAAGCATATAGACACTATAGGGTGTAGGGGCCCCTGGCCTCTGTTGTCAGCCACCTGAGCCAGTGGGTGTCTTCAGCCTTCAGCCATAGGTATGGAAATGTTGTGTGTCCCTAAAACCAGTTGCAGGAGGCCTAGCACTGGTGGCTGGAGCACGACTGCAGGTTGCAGCTTGTGTGCCTGGTGCCCGCTGCTGGGGCAGCAGGGTCTGTATCTCCCCTAGACTGGGTATGCATGGGGGGAGTGTGGAGAGTGTATTCACCAGCAAATTTCAAGCTTGACCAGCTGGCAAGTGCAGGATCCTTGAGTCCAGGCAGGGTTATCAGTTGGGTGAGGGTGTCTGTGCTGGTACGTGGCGGGATTTGCAAATGAGGGATGAGTTTCTGCTTTGCTAGCAAGCATCAAGCTGGACTAGCCAGCGTGCATGTGACCCATGAATGCACTTACTCTATTTTTCTCAAGCCTATACTTCAATTAACTATAAGCTCAAGAAATGTCTTTTCAAAGTATTCAAAAGGTATTAGATGTGGTGGAAAGTGTACAAAAGAAACAGCAATATTAATCCTGTTGACAGGATGTTAATCCCCCCGCGTGCTGAGAAACACAATTACTAGATTATGATAGAAATAATTACTAAAGATACCAACATAAATAGGCAGCTTTTTTTTTTTTTTCACTGCAAAAAAGCTAGAAGGTCCTAGTTGAATCCCAAGTGCTGTCTACCTTAAAGTATTCAAAGAACATTACATGCAGATGCCCACTGAAGCAATAAGATTTGGAAATGTCCTTCAGATATCCTTAATAGGAAAAGTTGATTTCTGTACCAGACTGTTAAACCTCAGAACAGTCAGTTCAGCACTTAAAGAATGGGAAGACACAATTACTCACTACCTCCAAAACATCTAAGTGAGTTTCTTAGCATTTCATATAATCTTATAGCACAGTCATGGATAGAATCCAATTCTCCCGGCATCTGATGCTTTATTTGAAATTCTCCTTTCTTTTCTTTCATTTCTCTGATCATTTATTTAGTTTTTCAATAATATGAAAGATATATTCAATAGAAAATAGTGTTCCTAAAAGTTAACAATCTCATCTCACAAACCTACCCTATGTGCACTGGAAAAGTAGAACTTTGGTATAAAAATTCAATTCTAAAAGCAGAAAAAGCTCTTTCCTCTTCCGTCACTTATATTTTCTTCTTCAATGTGCAACTGTTTGTGCAAGGAATTGATAATATAGAAAAGAGAAGAGTTATCCACTCAGTTCAGGTATCAGACCCCACATTGCTGAGTGCAAGCAATTTCAGTTGAGACTCAGACAAAAGCCTGTTCAGAAGAAAGAATTTCTGATATTTGAAGTCCTCTACTCCCGATTTTTCAGAAGGCCAATATTTGAATAACTTCATATTGATCTCCTTGGTGGAAACAAAAGGATATGGTTAACACAAAGGATTCATATCACCCTCAATTCATAACCAAAGTAGATTAAGAATTAAAAGGAAAAGGTCTTGGAATTATTTCATTGTGGACAAAATATCCTGCATATTGATCATAACCTATTTCATTCAGGATTACTTCTTTCAGATGTTTGGGGCGGAGGTTTGGAATAGTGGTTCTATCTGGATCCATTATTTCTAATCATTGTTGCACCACAGTAATTTACACTGCTGGATAATTTACCGTAGTGTCTTCCACACAACAGTTGTACAATTATATTAAATTAGTTAATTGAACTGTTCAATAAATGGGCACTTTTTCTGGTCAAATGATGAGAAAAAACTATTACCTTTCCTCTCAGTGGAAATCAAAGCAAAGTAAAGGTAACAACCAGAATATGCTTTCCCCTCCTCTAGACACATTAGCAGGGTAAACACTGAGAAAAAAAGAGATTGACACAACAAGAAATAGACAAAAAAATGTGGCATTAGAATGAATTTGAAGTAGAAATTAGGGGCAGGACTGCACCCATAGTTAAAGGATATGTTAAGGGTCTGGACTTCAAAGTCTATATATGTATCAATTGATTTAATAGCACCATTAGCATTAAATCTTACCATGTTTTCCCAAGCAAAGTCGCATGTAATAGTGTTTTACATATTGTTGAGCATTTAAGAAATAAACAACTGGGAGAGTTTGAGGCTGATAAGTGATATACTCCTAAGTAGTTTAATCCATCTGACTCTGTTGAACATCATAAATATAGGCCTTTTTTGCTAGAGATGAAGTGTTTCTCTCTTCCGCCAGTGAATACCCATTCTGTAAATTCACAAACACTGAAGCGCTGCAAATCGTTATTATTGCCTATCTAAAATTAAGCCAATTTCACCCCCTGTTACTTCCCTGTTGCTGCAGCAGCAGAGGAAATTATGACGGCTCAATATACTGTTCTGGTATAAGCTTGATAGAGCTTAGTACAGAGACTAACACACAACTTGTCTTTCCTCTCCTGTAATTGGTAATTAAACAACATATTTGCCACAGTTTGCTTAAAGGTATTTTGCTTTTTGGGGGGAGATCAGTCTTAAGAGGTTGTACCTGTAATTTTACTTAGTATGCTAACCTTTTCCAGATTTATGTTTCTCATAGCTATACCAGCCTTTGATTTTTAGTTTATAGCTTGTGTAAATAAGTTGTCTAGCTTTGTACCACTGATTTTAATTCCTGTGAGTTATGTTAAGTGTACTCATCACAATAATGTCTTTGAAAAAACCATCTTTAAAGTTCAGAACTACAAGACAAATAAACAAACATAGATTGACAACCCAATTGGGCCAACACCATAAAACGTACTCAGAAACATATACTTGAAGACAAGTAATATCAATAATAGTATATTTTTCACTTATCCATTAGTTTTCAAAAGCACTTGAGAATGTAGATGTTTGCAAGAATCTGTATGGAAAAATTTTGAAAATATTCATGTTAATATGCAGACAACTCAGACAGATAGTTTAAAGGCATTTTTGTAGTGTCATCCATCAGCAAATCTAAATAACATGAGCAGAAATCAGTAAAGAACAGAGAATCCATAATGAAAATCTTGCTAAAACTGAAATTATCAGTTCAAAAACCTGATCTAAAAATCTCAGAATAAAGCAAGAATAAGTTCAATTCAGTCAGTGAACTGAAAACGGCTCATCATGTTGTCACACAGTCCACCTCTTGCAGGGGAAAGCACTACTTTTTGCTGGTGAGTTGAAACCTTGCCTCCAGTAGTGTGGCTTCAAAAGGATTGCAGGTGAGAAACACAGTGCAACCCAGAAGAGCTTACAAGAGTTCTCCCCTTCCCTGTGTGAGTACACAAGCAGACACCACTAGCAACTCAGTTTTCTTTTTCTGGATAGCTCTTAAAAGGCATTTCTATCAAATCAACAGAATTCATATTTAATATTAATTTCTTCTCTTACAGTGGACAGCTAAAGCTAACTAACTAGCCCTTCCAGTAAAATTTTATTATCACCTTGAAAAAGGAAGAATATAGCCATGAAGAGCTGAAGGATCTTTTCTGCACACAAATATTATGTATGAAAATGAACTGCTCTGATTCTTCTAAAATAAATGAAGGACTTTGAGGCTATTGGGATTGTGGTGGGTTGACCCTGGCTGGAAGCTAGGTGCCCACCAAGGCACTCTATCACTCCCCCTCAACTGGACTGGAGAGAAACTACACTGAAAGGCTCATGGGTTGAGATAAAGACAGGGAGCGATCACCCACCAATTACCATCATGGGCAAACCATATTTGACTTGAAGAAAATAGTTCAATTTATTAACAATCAAATCAGAGTAGGATAATGAGAAATAAAACCAAATATTGCAAACACTTTCTCCCCCCCACCCCTCCCTACTTAACTTTACTCCCAATATTCTTCACCTCCTCCTCCCCACCAGTGGCACAGGTGGATGGGGAATGGGGGTTATGATCAGTTCATCACACGTCATTTCTGCCACTCCTTCCTCCTCAGAGAGAGGACTCCTCACATTCTTCCTCTGCTCCAGGAGGAACTGTCCCACAGGAGACAGTTCTTCATGAGCTTCTCCAGTGTGGACCCTTTCAACAGGGTGCAGTCCTTCAGGAACAGGCTGCTCCAGTGTGGGTCCCCTGTGGGGTCTCAAGTCCTGCGAGCAAACCTGCTCCAGCGTGGGGTCCTCTTTCCACATGACCACAGGTCCTGCCAGGAGCCTGCTTCAGCATGGGCTTTGCACGGGTGACAGTCTCCTTTAGACAATCTCCTGCTCCAGCATAGGGCCCTCTGTGGGCTGCAGGTAGGTAACTGCTCCACCGTGGACCTCCATGGATGCCAGGGGAATTTCTACTCCAGTGCCCGGACCACCTCCTCTCCCTCCTTCACTGACCTTGGTGTCTGCAGAGCTGTTGCTCTCACATATTCTCACTCCTCTCTCCAGCTACAATTGCTCCTGCACAATAACTTTTTCCCCTTCTTAATTATTTTGTTACAGAGGCACTACAACTGTCATTGATTGTCTTGCCCTTGGCCAGCAGTGGGTCCATCTTGCAGCCAGCTGGCATTGGCTCTATTGGACACAGGGGAAGCTTCTTGCAGCTTCATAGAAGCCATCCCTGTAGACCCCCCTACCAAAACCTTGCCATGCAAACCCAATACAGGGACTAATATAGGCTACAGTTTGTGCTAACTAAACAAAGCCTATCAAAATTCAACTACATGCTACTTACAAATGGTAGAGCAAAGTTCTGCTGTAGTGCTTAAGACCCTTCAGTACCTTGGGATTTTTTGCTTTGGACAGTTAAGAAGATGATAAAAGGAGCTACACTGACAACTTCATGGTTGTCAGTGTATCATGGTGACTATTAAGGCAGAACTAAGAACCTGCTTTGCATAGGTCTTACTCATTGAGCTATGGGAAATCTCTTATATTTGATGTTAGTACAAGACCTCTGACACTAAGCTCAAATATTCCTATCTCCCTCAGCTGTGCTAGGTATATGCGCAGCCATTTCTTTAAAACACAATACCTATACTGCTTATTACTAAGTTGCAGTATTAGGTTTTCATCATCCCAGACACTGCAGTTCACAGCTTTTTACTACGGTAACATTTTCTGTTATAGTTCTGCAAAGCAGATCAAAACTTCGTGCCCAAATGCCTAAAAGCCTTTTAGAAATAACATATGTAGAAAAAAAAATAAAAATGCAGCACTTCTTTTGTGTTTTTTAATGAACCACAAGCATCTGAATTAAGTGATAAAAGTATTATGGAATTAGAATTACAAGATTTTCACTCATTTACATCTGTATTGTTTTCAGCTGCATGTTTGCAAGTCACAGTTAGGGAACATTGCCAATACTGCAATAGCCTGAGGAACTTTTTGGCTCAAGCTCAGTGTGTAAAAATCCACGGAGTGTTTTTGTATACTAAATTGTATCTTACAAAATCCAGTAATACAGCAACTGAAGAAAAGAAGAAATACGTGCTTTGAAAACCCATTCAGCATGTCTTTTTACATGGGTATATTGTGGTACGTACCTCATGCCACAACCTGGTATATTGAAAATATTCAAATATAAAAGCTAAAATGTTTGATGCCCATTGATCACTGTTAATTTTCATATTGTATCACGATTACATAAACACCTGTACTAAATAACTTTGAGCTGATAATGGCTGAGAGCACATAGAATGCTCAATAGCACTCAAAACATCTAATTCCCTACTATTCCAAATCCTTTTTTCTTTTTGTGGTATGTTCTCTTCAAGACTGATAAAATTTCTTTATGCCTATATGCTAGAGTAAGTATACAGGGTTTTTTAATAAAAGTAACACATAACACCCATTAGAACAGTACAATTGCAACATCTATAAATAACTCAGCTGCTAAACTGGCTGAAGGTAAAAAAAATCTTAGTTATCTTAATGCTTTTCTATTTTTCACCTGTGTTACAAGAATTTTACTACTGTTACCCTCATGAACAGTTTTATCGGCTGCAACTGCTTGAATTCTAAGATCATTTCACTGGAACTGGATGACGTTCTCAAATGCTGTCACATCAGCAAAACCTGGCCAGCTTGCCAGGAACCACCCCACAGCACAACCAGGCAGCCTGCGGTTCCTTTCAGGCAGTTCAGGGCTGTGTTTACAACACACAGCTGCTAGTCAACCCTGTGGGGTGAAATCCACCCTGTATATTTTCAAGATAGCAGTATTAAACCTTACTGTTCTCTACTCAGTCTATCCATAGTATTTTGTTTCCTTATGTCTTTTCTACCAGCAAAAAACATCACAGCACCTGCTTTTGACTGCTACATTTTGGGCCTGCTAGGCACATGTAATAGGAAAGCCACTAGCCTGGGTTTCATTTGTATTCATATGGTATCAGCATGTACAGCAAAATTTCTGTAAATATCTTTCAGCAAAAGAGGACTGAGAGTTTACACCATCTTTACAGTTCAAATGATAAGATCATTGAGTTCCAACCTCCCTGCCATGGGCAGGGACTCCTCACTCTAGACCATGTCACCCAAGGCTCTGTCCAACCTGGCCTTGAACACTGCCAGGGATGGAGCATTTACCACTTCTTTGGGCAACCTGTTCCAGTGCCTTACCACCCTCACAGTAAAGAACTTCTTCCTTATATCCAATCTAAACTTCCCCTGTTTAAGTTTGAACCCATTACCCCTTGTCCTATGACTACAGTCCCTCATGAAGAGTCCCTCTACAGCATCCAGTACTTGAGCAAGTACTCTAGGCAAGATTTTCAAAAGACCTAGATGACCAAAAGCAAGTTATATTGGTTGGTTTTGGTGTTGGGACCAGTCCTGTTCAACATCTTTGTCGGCGACATGGACAGTGGGATTGAGTGCGCCCTCAGCAAGTCTGCTGACAACACCAAGCTGTGTGGTTCAGTCGATATGCTGGAGGTAAGGGATGCCATCCAGAGGGACCTTGACACGCTTGTGAGGTGGGCTGATGCCAACCTTATGAAGTTTAACAAAGCCAAGTGCAAGGTCCTACACCTGGGTTGGGGCAATCCCAGGCACTGCTACAGGTTGGGCAGAGAAGAGATTCAGAGCAGCCCTGCAGAAAAGGACTTGGGGGTATTGGTTGATGAGAAGCTTAACATGAGCCAGCAGTGTGTGCTCACAGCCCAGAAAGCCAACTGTATCCTGGACTGCATCAAAAGAAGTGTGACCAGCAGGTCAAAAGAGGTGATCCTGCCCCTCTACTCTGCTCTTGTGAGACCTCACTTGGAGCATTATGTACAGTTCTGGTGTCCTCAACATAAAAAGGACATGGAGCTGTTGGAACGAGTCCAGAGGAGGGCCACGAGGATGATAAGAGGGCTGGAGTACCTCTCGTATGAAGATAGGCTGAGAAAGTTGGGGCTGTTCAGCCTGGAGAAGAGAAGGCTGTGTGGAGACCTCATAGCAGCCTTCCAGTATCTGAAGGCGGCCAATAAGGATGCTGGGGAGGGACTCTTCCTTAGGGACTGTAGTGGGAGGACAAGGGGTAATGGCTTCAAACTTAAACAGGGGAAGTTTAGATTAGATATAAGGAAGAAGTTCTTTACAGTGAGGGTGGTGAAGCACTAGAATGGGATGCCCAAAGAAGTTGTGAATGCTCCACCCCTGGCAGTGTTCGAGGGCAGGCTGGACAGAGCCTTGGACCACGTGGTTTAGGGCAAGGTGTCCCTGCCCATGGCAGGGGGGTTGGAACTAGATGATATTAAGGTCCTTTCCAACCCTAGCTATTCTATGATTCTATGGTTCTATGATCTTTATGCTTCTGAATATCTTACTTTTTTCATTTTAATTGCTACTTTAAACAAAAAAATACTCTGAAAGAAATGAAAAACATAAGAGTATTTAATCTCACCATCAATCCCAGAGAAAGTAGTTAGGTAATATTAAAAAAATCTCATCTTCAGGCATTTGATACTGTTACCATAAGCAGCAGCACTACAGGGAAATTAGCAAAATAGACTTCTAGAACTGATGGAAAAATTCAAAGATCAAAGTATGTCTGCTAATGAGATGAATGAATTAATTCAAAGGGTATAATTAATGAGGTCACAGTTGCCTCACTTCTCTGTCTCTTGCCATTACATGATACAGTGCACTCAGAACTTGGGTGAATTTGGACTGAAATGCATAAGAAAAATATGTTCATTGAGTGATAAGACAAGCATGCTCAGGCCACATCCAACATAGACCATGTTAATAAAGCTTTGAGGTGAGCATATTTGCTAATAACTACTGCTTCACAATATATGTCTGTACTTAATATGCTATCTGTAAAGCAGTGTAGCTTTATCCAGCATACAGAAACAGACAACACAATTTACTCTTGTGATTTAATCCCAGCTGGCAACTAAGCACCACGCAGCCACTTGACCACTGTCCCCTGCCCCAAATGGGATGAGGAGGAGAATTGGAAAAAAAGATAAAATCTATAAGTTGAGATAAGAGCAGTTTAATAATTAAAATAAACTACAATATAATACTAATATATTAATTAAAAGGGAAATATCAAAAAGAGAGGTAAAACTAAAAAAAAAGCAAACCAAACCAAAAAAAAACCAAACCCCACCAAACAACAGTGATGCACAGTACAATTGCCCACCACCTGCTGACCGATACCCAGCCTGTCACTGAGCAGCAATTGGCTGCTTCCAGACAAGTCCGCCCGGTTTCTATACCGACCATGATGTGCCGTGGTAGGGAATACCCCTTTGGGTAGTTTGGGTCAGGTGTCCTGTCTTTGCTCCCTCCTGGCTTCTTGTGCCCCTCCTCACTGGCAGAGCATGAGACTAAAAGTCCTTGATCAGGGTAAGTGCTACTGAGAAATTATAGAAAAGAGTATTTTCCATTTCCAGTATCTTGCTTACTTTTTCAGCAACATGAGTAATGATAGATAGACAGACACAGACAGACAGATAGATAGATAGATAGATAGAAAATAGTCACACATCAACAAGTGAAGTTTGGGCAGGATCTTAACTCTAAGGCTTTGTCTGCAGACTATCCTTCTGAGTAGACTGGAATTTCACATAACAGATTCAAGCTCCAAAACAAAGCTTACTGAAAAACAGATAAGCTACAGTTTTATCTCCTTTTTTCCCTAATTGTAAAATAGATTTAGTTGATTTCATGTTACTCATTGGATTTAATGGCCTGATTCTTATAATGTCCTGTAGACAATATATGTTAAATTTATAATAATTTTGGGTTTGCCAGAAAGGTGCAGTGTTACATTATTATAAAGATACACCTTTTAAAATCCTAGAATATCTCTAACCAAAACTGACAAAAAGGTGCAAAAGGAAAAGATATTGACAGATTATAACTGTGGAAAAATACTGTCTTTTCTAGCAGGGAAATCGCAGCTAAATGTGATCAAGACAGTAGTCTCATGCTTTTCCTGAAAAGTTAGAAGTCCTTCACAAAAATGTGGATTTAGTATACAAAATGATGAGCCACAAATATAAAATACAATAGTCTTGGGTGAAACAATCAAACCCATTCTCACAAAAAGAGAACTGGAATTTGAAAACAGGAAAAAGAAAATTATTTCACCTCTTCAGGTTTTCTCATGCTTCACTGGGTTTTTCACTATTTGGGTATTAACTATTATGGCTATATTCCCCAAAATATGACTAAAAATGTCAAGTTGCATTTGAATTCACCTCTTGACTTCAATGATCAACTTATCTGGCAAATACAACTTATTTTAAGGATATGCACAACCAGGCAGTCATAATTACATACAGGTTTTTGTAACATGTTCACTGTAATTATCTGGAGAAGAAAAACAAATTGTAGCACTAAATCAAATTATATCCTCACAGACCTTACCCTTTGCGTAGCTACACACAGACTTGTGACATCTATAAATTGAAATTGCACTATTCAGGATATAATTATTATTAGCTTGCCTTGAACCCAAAGATGACTATAATGAAACAGTGTATTGAACAACAGTATAGCAGTGCTTTGATTAACAGCAATTACACAGCCAGATGACACTATGCACAGGCATTTCATGTAAATATATAGAACAAAGTGACTAGGTCACTGCTCTTACTTTCAGTGAGGTTGTAGGTCTCCTCCACATCAGGACAGATTAAAAGGAAAGTAATTCTGATAAGAAGCAGAGATTATAGTATATTTTATATATATGTGTGTATATATATATATATACAGACACACAATTACAGGCTGGGCAGAGACTGTATTGAGAGCAGCCCTGAGGAGAAGGACTTGGGAGTGTTGGTTGACAAGAAGCTCAACATTAACCAGCAGTGTGCACTTGCAGCCCAGAAACCAACCGTGTCCTTGGCTGCATCACCAGCAGTGTGAGTAGCAGATCAAGGGAGAGGATAAATGCTCCATCCCTGGCAGTGTTCAAGCACAGGTTGGACAGAGCCTTGAGCAACATGGTCTAGTGTGAGGAGTTGCTGCCCATCGCAGGGGTGTTGGAACTAGATGATCTTAAGGTCCTTTCTAACCCTAACCATTCTATGATTTTATGATTAAAGAAAATTGATGGAAAGATATAGTAAAAGCAAATATTAAATGCCTATTGCAAAATATTGATTTCACAGTTGCTTTGTGTAAGCCTTGTGATAATGTCTCGTGAATTGGCATTAAGAGTCCCTGTTAAGATTCGTCTCAGAAACTGTAGCTCAAATCTGTTGATAATATGATTTAATACTGGAACTGTAATAGAGGCTTAGTAAGAACTACAAAGATGCCTTGGTTTTTAATGTGACTACCTACAGGACAGAAACCTCTTTCTAGTATGTCGAGGGAAAAAGCTAAACATCTGGAATTAATTTAACAAAAATTATTACAGTGTGGGGTTTTTTATTCTCTTCCCTCTCAGAAATATAAGTCTTTATTAATCTTTTATGACCTGTTGCCTCTTACGCTAAGGTTTCAGCTAATTGGCAACATCAGTTAAAAAGAAATATCTTTCTGGAAGATGAATGTATGTTTTATTTCAGCATATTTTGAAATTCTAGGGTTCTGTGAGGGAAAAAAAAAAGTCTCAAAAATGCTATTCCTTTGAGACCTGTGCTGGCTTATTCATCAAGGAGACAGAAAGGCAATATCATAAAATACCATGCAAGAATGAAGATTGGGTTTTGGCACTTAGATTTGTTATTACAGTAACAGTATTGTGTGTTTTTTTCTTATCTGTACCCAGAATAGCAACCGTCACTAGGCAAGTAAGGAAAAGCCAATTCCGAAGCTGGGTGAACTATGGATAGAAATGCCTTTGCTTTTGGTACACCACAATGAAAACAAAATTTGTGATACTTGTAGGTCAGAAAAACAATGTGTGACCCTTATCTTGTCAGCACTCTGGACATGGCAGTGTCCTGAGTGGCCACCTCTGTCCCTTACCACCAGGAAACACCACCACACACATGCATAAATATACAAACATTCCCTGTCTATCAAAGAAGAAACTGCTTGTTTGGCTATGATTTTATATGACATGTGAAAGGCCTGTGTGGAAAAGCTTCACAGTTTTAAAAGGTGGAAGTACTGACTGCACTATGAGCAGATACGTAACAAATCAGCAGCAATGTCTGCAGCCTCTGACCAAAAATCAAGCAGCAAGGCAGGTTTATAGGTTCTAGTATATGGGATGTTTTCAGGAAACTGGAGCGCATCTGAAGTCTGTATATGCCTGGCATTTAGCATTGGAGGCACCATAGGCTGAAGAAGAAAGAAGTGGTAGAAAAGAAAGCTGAAGAAACATACCTTTTAAAAACAGGACACATAGCTCCTAAGCTTTATTTGTTTGTTTATGAACACAGTTTTGGGGCTTCGTATTTGTTGTCCATAACACCAAAGGATATCACTGAATGACAGAATGGTTTGGGTTGGAAGGGACCTTAAAGCTCATCTGGTTCCAACCCCAATGCCATGGGCAGGGACGCCTTCCACTAGACCAGGTTGCTGAAAGCCCTGTCTAACCTGGCCTTGAACATTGCCATGGATGGCAGGAACTCTTATGGCAAAGTGCCCACACTGCTCATCTCCAGAATGCCCTTTCTGGTGGCAGAAAAAAAGCCTGACAAAAGTTCCATTACTGTGATATTACAGGTTCTGTCCCCAGCAAAACAATACCTCCTTGGGCACATAAAAGAAATTTTTGAGAATTTCAGCATTCTAGTGGTATATTTCAGGAAGATCAAAACACCAACATACCCACCTCGAAGGTTCTTTTTTCTCAATTTCTGGACAGGCTAGCATCAAACTATTGTTTTCCTTGTGCCACTCCTCGGCTGAAACCTGTTAGGCCATCTGCACACTGAGGGATAAACAAAGAGCCCTTGTGGGCAACCAGTGTATCCCAGATCTGAACTGCTCTCTGCGAGTGATACCATGTGGCATTTTGATCAGAGGGTTAACAACCTTTTTAAAGATTACATAAACCTCTCTTACTAGCAAGAGGCTTCATACTATCCAGTTTCTTGGACAAATGCTGACAGATATCTAAAGCTTTGCAGCCTGAGCGCATAAAGAAGCCCCCCACAAAATGCCAAACAGTTTTTAACCTCTCTGTGGGTAAATATGGAAATATAAATTTGATCTTCCCAACATCACCATTGTAAAAAAGCCAGATGAGTTGTAGTTTCCTGTTTTCTCTGGCTCATGACATGTTGAGGATACTGCCACATGGTAGCATGGATGCTGCCATATGGAAGGATGCCAAAGGATGTGTAAATCTGAAAAACAGCACTAACATTTTTGTAGCCTGCTGCAACACAGCATATGTGTTCCTGTAGTCAAAGGAAAAGTCCTGTCTAGCAGCTAGACTTCACTGTAAATGCAATCAGCAGAGAAAAAAATCAATTTTGTGTCATTGAGGAAACTTGTGCTGGACTATAACATAAATCCAGAGCAGAAAGCTCTCTAAAATGATCATCATATATCAGTGCCCCTCAGTAGGAACCAGGAGGAGTGGGTGAAAGAATCCAGTCCCTCCTCCCCCCCCCCCCGCCTCCAGACACAGAAGGAGGTCTGTGGCAAATGGATATCATCTAAAAAAATTTGCAGCTTTTGGACATGCAATGGAATCACCCTTTTTCCACATTCCTGGTAGAACCTAGCAAATGCAAAAAATATTAAGTTGGAAAAAAGCTTTTTGGAGAATGCTAAAAACTTGGTCTCTATTATGCCTTGGAATGTGGTGTGGTCTTAAGAGCAGTCAGCAACTGCTGTATCAGGGGCTGCTCTGTAAATATGTTCTTATCAGACCTGCGGAGGACTTATTAAAAAGTCTTACCAATAACCCCTTACGTCCTCCTAAATAAAAGGTACAGGGTTGTGATCGATGATTTGATTAATTCTGCTGGTGAGAGAAATTGAAAAAAAAACCCAACTTTTACTAACTGTGCATATCACAGGAATCTGAGCATCCTGTACTGTCCTGGGTTCAGCTACAGCAGTCATTTTTCTCCTGCTTAGTAGCTGGTGCAGTGCTGTGTTTTTTAACTTTCAGCCTGGGAACAACGCTGATAACACCGATCTTTTTAGTTGTTGCTAAGTAATGTTTATTCCAACCAAGGACTTTCTCAGTCTCATGCTTTGCCAGGGAGGAGGGGAAGCCGGGAGGAAGCAGAGACAGGACACCTGACTCAAACTAGCCAAAGGAGTATTCCATACCACAGCACGTCATGCCCAGTATATAAACTGGGGGGAGTTACCCGGAAGGCCCAGCTCACTGCTCGGGTCGGGCTGGGTATCGGTCGGCGGGTGGTGAGCAATTGTATCCTCTCCCCTTGTTATTTCACTAATCGTTATTATCATTGGTGGTAGCAGTAGTGGTTTTGTGTTATACCTTAGTTGCGGGACTGCTCTTATCTCAACCCGTGGGAGTTGCATTCTTCCCATTCTCCTCCCCATCCCTCTGGGAGCAGGGGGAGGAAGAAGGGGGGGGGGGGAGTGAGCGAGCGGCTGTGTGGTTCTGAGTTACCGGCTGGGCTCAAACCACGACAGTTCTTTTTGGCGCCCAACGTGGGGCTCGAAAGGTTGAGATAACGACAGATCTGACCAGAGTGTGTTTAATCATATTTGTGATAAGCATTCATTGTTACTACTCGTCACAATGGTGATTATTTGGCTCTCAGACGTGTTGCGCTTGATCTCAGAGTTTCAGCATGTTGTACCTTACTTACAGCCAGTATTTGCTGTTTTAGCGTTTATCGGCTGGGGGGCCTGGGCTAAGGTTCTTGTTTCACTGTACTTCATGGTAATGACTTGTAATACAATAGACTCATTGATCATGAAACTGGTCTGGTTTGTGCTTCCAGCGTGGCCATCACCACTATACATTGGGAGGTATATAATGAAATATTTTAGCAATTGCATATTTTTTTTTTTCTCCTCGGGGGGTAAACTTACGAAGGAAGCATTCTCTTTCACCCCCCGTTCCCCCACCAGCCTATTTGCAACAGCAATTGAGAGTTCTGAAGGTTTTAGATGGCCTTTGAATACCCTTGAAACCTGCCTGCTGATTGTGCTGGGGATCAGCATGTTGGCAAACATACGGAGTGTGTTTTACCCACGGCCATCCCGTCGTAGGAACATCCTATTTCGTTTAATGTCAAAAATTCAGCAGTATCAGGTTCGAATCTGGTCTAGGGTTAGACGACGATATAGGAGGACCACCAGGAGATTTTCCCTGAGGCTGGACAGTTATGAGTGGCAGGGTGTGTGGGATAGTATGGGCAAGTACCTAGGCCAGTGGGCCCCTCCAGTGCTTTGGAACTTCACTACTGAACAAGTGCAACATCCGGAAAAACTAGTAAAACACTTAAACGAGGTGTGCTGTCGTCCTGGTTATACCAGAGAGGGACAAATCATGGCAACGTGCTGGGGCTTGGCCTATGCCTACAGAGCCCTGCTCAACACTATCCAGCACCTTCAAAGGGAAAAAAATGTCTCTGGATCTGATGGCAAAGCAACAGACAACACAGCTATGCCAACTACAAGCACAGCAGCTACTCAGACCCTGACCACAACAGTCAACACAGCTACTCCAAGTACAGCAGCTACATCAACCCCAGTGACAAGCACAACAGCTACTCAAACCCTGACCGCAACAGACAACACAACTACTCCAACTTCAAATACAGCAGTTGCACCAACCCCAGTGACAAGCACAACAGCTACTCAAACCCTGACCACAACAGACAACGCAACTACTCCAACTTCAAATACAGCAGTTACACCAACCCCAGTGACAAGCACAACAGCTACTCAAACCCCAACAGCAACAGACAATGTGGCTACTCCAAGCACCGCAGCCACACCAACCCCAGTGACAAGCACAGTAGCTACTCAAACCCCGACAGCAACAGACAATATAGCTACTCCAAGCACCACAGCTACACCAACCCCAGTGACATGCACAGTAGCTATTCAAACCCCGACAGCAACAGACAATATGGCTACTCCAAGCACTGCAGCTACACCAACCCCAGTGACAAGCACAGTAGCTACTCAAACCCCGACAGCAACAGATAATGCAGCTGTTGGTGTTACTCAACTCCCAAGCACAACAGCTGCACCAACCCCAGCAATAGACATTGCAACCACTCCAATCCTAGTGGCAGACACTGCAGCCACTCCAACCACAGTGACAAACACTGCAGCTAAACCAAATGGCCAGTTTGTGACAATGTCTGTTGCCCCTGTAAGCAAAAGCAGACGAAAGGCACAAAGAGCAACCCGCGAAGCGAAGAAAGATGAAGACCCAGTGCCATTACTATATGCAACAGCACCTGAACAAGAGTTACTACTACGTGGGTCAGAGGAAGAGGAAGAAGAAGAAGAGGTCACTTCTCGACCCTGGACCTCAACCGAACTACGGAATATGTGAAAAGATTTCACCCGTCTTCCAGGGGAGCACATTGTCACCTGGTTGCTCCGGTGCTGGGACAATGGGGCCGACGGTCATGAACTAGAAGGTAGGGAAGCCAAGCAGCTGGGATCACTTGCTAAGGAAGGAGGAATTGACAAAGCGATTGCAAGAGAGAAGCGAGCCCTCAGTCTTTGGAGGCGGCTCCTGGCAGCTGTGAAGGAAAGGTTTCCCTACAAAGACGATATTACGAGTCGCTAGGCCAACTGGACCACGATAGAGAAAGGCATCCAGTCCCTGAGGGAATCAGCCATTATAGAGATGATCTATCGTAGGCCGGATTCCAGGAACACATCCGTAGACCCAGATGAAGTCGAATGTACACGACCCATGTGGCAGAAACTTACACGGAGTGCGCCATCATCATATGCCCACACATTGGCATCAATGACCTGGAATGACGGAGTATCACCAACAGTGGATTTCCTGATTCGTCAACTCCGAGAGTTCGAAGACAATCTCACCCCTTCCATCATTTCAGCTGTGGAAAAACTGTCCCAGGAGTTCAAACAATTGAGAGACGATTTATCCGATCTATCCAGCTCTCCACGCGTACCAACCCATGTCTCAGCTATCAACAGAAGGCGCCCTACTGCTCGAGAAAGAAAATATACGAGGTACACGCCACGGGCCACCCTATGGTTTTACCTGCGGGATCATGGAGAAGACATGAGAAAGTGGGATGGAAAACCTACTTCAGCTCTGGAGCAACGGGTGCGTGAACTGAAGAGGAGAACAATGGTCAAGGATGATCCTCCCAGGAAAGCTGCTGCTCCAGTCTCTGGCGAGCAGTTTCCCAGATGGAGCGAAAGAGCTGATTTTACTCCAGCTCCTGTGATAAGGAATACTAATCCCTTTCTACAAGACAGAAGTGGAGAATTTTGTGATCACTATTAGAGGGGCCCTGCCTCCAGCCAGGTGGAGGAGAGGGATAATCGGGTTTACTGGACTGTGTGGATCAGATGGCCTGGCACATCAGTCCCACAGAAGTATAAGGCTCTAGTAGATACCGGTGCACAGTGTACTCTGATGCCATCAAGGTATCAAGGGGTGAAACCCATTTCTATTTCTGGAGTGACAGGAGGATCCCAAGCGTTAACTATGCTGGAAGCTGAAATCAGCCTGACTGGGAGGAAGTGGCAAAAGCACCCCATTGTAACTGGTCCAGGGGCTCCATGCATCCTTGGCATAGACTATCTCAGGAGAGGGTATTTCAAAGACCCAAAAGGGTATAGATGGGCTTTTGGTATCGCTGCCTTGGAGACAGAGGAAATTAAGCAGCTGTCCACCTTACCCGGTCTCTCAGAGGATCCTTCTGTTGTGGGGTTGCTGAAGGTCGAAGAACAACAAGTGCCAATTGCGACCACAACAGTGCACCGGCGGCAATATCGCACCAACCGAGACTCCTTGATTCCCATCCATAAGCTGATCCGCAGACTGGAGAGCCAAGGAGTGATCAGCAGGACCCGCTCACCCTTTAATAGCCCCATATGGCCAGTGCAAAAGTCTAATGGAGAGTGGAGATTAACAGTAGACTATCGTGGCCTGAACGAAGTCACACCACCATTGAGTGCTGCCGTACCGGACATGTTAGAACTTCAGTATGAACTGGAGTCAAAGGCAGCCAAGTGGTATGCCACAATTGACATTGCCAATGCATTTTTCTCAATCCCTTTGGCAGCAGAATGCAGGCCACAGTTTGCTTTCACTTGGAGGGGCGTCCAGTACACTTGGAACCGACTGCCCCAGGGGTGGAAACACAGCCCTACCATCTGCCATGGATTGATCCAGACTGCACTGGAACAGGGGCAAGCTCCAGAACACCTGCAATACATTGATGACATCATCGTGTGGGGTGATACAGCGGAAGAAGTTTTTGAGAAAGGGAGGAAAATAATCCAAATCCTGCTGAAGGCCGGTTTTGCCATAAAACGGAATAAGGTCAAGGGACCTGCACAGGAGATTCAATTTTTGGGAATAAAATGGCAAGATGGACGCCGCCAGATCCCCACAGACGTGATCAACAAGATAACAGCAATGTCTCCACCAACTAACAAGAAAGAAACACAAGCTTTCTTAGGTGTTGTGGGGTTCTGGAGAATGCACATCCCAAATTACAGTCTGATTGTAAGCCCTCTCTACCACGTGACCCGGAAGAAGAATGATTTCAAATGGGGCCCTGAGCAACAACAAGCCTTTGAACAAATTAAACGAGAAATAGTTCATGCAGTAGCCCTTGGACCAGTCCGGGCCGGGCCAGATGTGAAAAATGTGCTCTATACCGCAGCTGGGGAGAATGGTCCTACCTGGAGCCTCTGGCAGAAAGCTCCAGGGGAGACTCGAGGTCGACCCCTTGGCTTTTGGAGTCGGGGATATAAAGGATCCGAGGCCAGCTACACTCCCACTGAAAAAGAGATACTGGCAGCCTATGAAGGGGTTCGAGCTGCCTCAGAAGTGATTGGAACTGAAGCGCAGCTCCTCCTGGCACCCCGGTTGCCTGTGCTGGGCTGGATGTTCAAAGGCAGGGTCTCCTCTACACATCATGCAACTGATGCTACATGGAGTAAGTGGGCCGCACTAATTACACAACGAGCTCGAATAGGAAATCCCAGTCATCCAGGAATTCTAGAAGTCATCATGGACTGGCCAGAGGGCAAAGATTTTGGGATGTCACCAGAAGAGGAGGTGACGCGTGCTGAAGAGGCCCCACCATATAATGAACTGTCAGAGAGTGAAAAGCAATATGCCTTGTTTACTGATGGGTCCTGCCGTATTGTGGGAAAGCATCGGAGATGGAAGGCAGCTGTGTGGAGTCCCCTGCGACAAGTTGCAGAAACTGCTGAGGGAGAGGGTGAATCGAGTCAATTTGCAGAGGTGAAAGCCATCCAGCTGGCCTTGGACATTGCTGAACGAGAAAAATGGCCAGTACTTTATCTCTATACTGACTCATGGATGGTGGCAAATGCCCTGTGGGGGTGGTTGCAGCAATGGAAGCAGAGCAACTGGCAACGCAGAAGTAAACCCATCTGGGCTGCTGCATTGTGGCAAGATATCGCTGCTCGGGTGCAGAACCTGGTGGTGAAGGTACGCCACGTAGATGCTCATGTACCCAAGAGTCGGGCCACTGAGGAACACCAGAATAACCAGTGGATAAAGCTGCTAAGATTAAAGTGGCTCAGATGGACTTGGATTGGCAACATAAGGGTGAATTATTTTTAGCCCGGTGGGCCCATGACACCTCAGGCCATCAAGGCAGAGATGCAACATATAGATGGGCTCGTGATCGAGGGGTGGACTTAACGATGGACACTATTGCCCAGGTTATTCACGAATGTGAAACATGTGCTGCAATTAAGCAAGCCAAGCGGTTAAAGCCTCTCTGGTATGGAGGACGATGGCTGAAGTACAAGTATGGGGAGGCCTGGCAGATTGACTATATCACACTCCCACCAACCCGCCAGGGCAAGCGCTATGTGCTTACCATGGTGGAAGCAACCACCGGCTGGCTGGAAACATACGCTGTGTCCCATGCCACTGCCCGGAACGCTATCCTGGGCCTTGAGAAACAAGTCTTGTGGCGACACGGCACCCCAGAGAGAATTGAGTCAGACAATGGGACTCATTTCCGGAACAACCTCATAGACACTTGGGCCAAAGAGCATGGCATTGAGTGGGTATACCACATCCCCTACCATGCACCAGCCTCTGGGAAAATCGAACGGTACAATGGGCTGTTAAAAACTACACTGAGAGCAATGGGTGGTGGGACTTTCAAACACTGGGATACACATTTACCAAAAGCCACCTGGTTGGTCAACAGTAGGGGATCTGCCAACAGGGCTGGCCCAGCCCAATCAGAACTTTTACGTACTGTAGAGGGGGATAAAGTTCCTGTGGTGCACATAAAGAATTTGTTGGGGAAGACAGTCTGGGTTATTCCTGCTTCAGGTAAAGGCAAACCCACTTGTGGGGTTGCTTTTGCTCAGGGACCTGGATATACTTGGTGGGTAATGCGGGAAGATGGGGAAGTCCGATGTGTACCTCAAGGGGATTTGATTTTGGGGGAAAACAGCCAATGAACTCAATTGTACGCTGTTGCCTGCTCTATAACACTTTTATAGCCCACCAGCTAGATATCTTCAGGTCACCAGCCATTGACCCTGACTTCCCTCCGATCATCACCTCAACAAAGAATGAATTTTGAGGAAACCAGACGAGCTCAGCAGTGACCAGATGAGTTTGGCGGTATCATCAGCAGGCAACAACCCAACACTATGTACCGTCCCTCCTGCCCTGAAAGACTATTACAAGAGATGGAGCCTGACATCATGGACTGGATGAGTTCAGCAATTTTACAGGGATTGGTCCATGGACTAGGGAACGATATCTTTCTCTGTGTGTGGGTGTGGGTGTATATATATGTGTATATATGGGACAGGGGTGATGGTGTGCTGAGAGATGTGGGATCTGAGCATGACGTGAATGGTATGGAATAAGGGGTGGATACTGTCCTGGGTTCAGCTACAGCAGTCATTTTTCTCCTGCTTAGTAGCTGGTGCAGTGCTGTGTTTTTTAACTTTCAGCCTGGGAACAACGCTGATAACACCGATGTTTTTAGTTGTTGCTAAGTAATGTTTATTCCAACCAAGGACTTTCTCAGTCTCATGCTTTGCCAGGGAGGAGGGGAAGCCGGGAGGAAGCAGAGACAGGACACCTGACCCAAACTAGCCAAAGGAGTATTCCATACCACAGCACGTCATGCCCAGTATATAAACCGGGGGGAGTTACCCGGAAGGCCCAGCTCACTGCTCGGGTCGGGCTGGGTATCGGTCGGCGGGTGGTGAGCAATTGTATCCTCTCCCCTTGTTATTTCACTAATCGTTATTATCATTGGTGGCAGCAGTAGTGGTTTTGTGTTATACCTTAGTTGTGGGACTGCTCTTATCTCAACCCGTGGGAGTTGCATTCTTCCCATTCTCCTCCCCATCCCTCCGGGAGCGGGGGGAGGAAGAAGGGGGGGGGGGGGGGGATTGAGCGAGCAGCTGTGTGGTTCTGAGTTACCGGCTGGGCTCAAACCACGACATGTACGTTGTACAGAATACAGTTTGTTTGCTTGCTTGATTGCTCGTTTGTTGTTTGTTTTCTAGGGCAAGACCCACACCATCACTCAGCATAAAATACATGGTATTAAGAAGCCCCAAGATAAGCTCTAGGTTGTATCCTGTATCCCTAGTTAGACGGATGTATCCTGGCAATATGTGAATTTTCCTCAACTCAGTAGCCATGGGCTACACAAGAAACTTGGAAATAAAACAATGGTTTCCAGGGGCAAGAAAGAAATTTTTACATTTTTTTTTTTTTTTTAATTTAAGAGTGACCAGTGAGAGTGAGAAGCAAGGTGGAATAGGTTATATTAATGAGGGTCAAGGCTTGTATTTCACAAAGGCTATAGTTTAGGTATGCTATAGCTCTGTAAATGTGTTAAAGAATGTAATTGGAAAAGGCATGAGAATAATAAGATTTGAATATGACTAAACTAAGTGCTCTCCTGACACTGTTCTTTGAGGGTTAAACAGAACTGGAGATGTTCAGTACTGCATGAAACCCACTCACTTGCATGGATTTTATGCAGAGTTATTACATGTAAGTGAAGAGGGAGAGAGAAAAGGAGTATAATTTCCCTTCACTGAGATGCTTTAAAAACATTGAGGATAAAACTATCTCCCAAAGATCTCTGTATTTTAAATTGAATATAAAAATGTTTTTCCATGTGAGCATAGAGCTATGTCTGAAGACATTTTGTTGTATTGTCAACTTAAGACAACAGAAACATAGTTGATGCTTGCATAAATGTTTACAGAATATCTAAATAGTCTGCCAAGGTTTGAATATAGCGTGGTATTTTCAGAACATACTTACATATATTCAAAGCATACTGTACAATAACTGAGATGGTTGGTTTGACTTTCCACACTGATTCATGGCAAGCAGCTCTAAATTTTTCTGTTTTTCTTGAATCACCATTTTTCTCAGCAATGATAACCACAATTATTGCCCCAGTGAATTTTTAGTTTGCATATGAACTCAAGGGCCATCTTTGACAACGAATGTTTTTTCACACATCAAACTCAAGAAAGAGACTTGGGTGGGAGGGCATCTTGCTCTATACCTCCTTTGAACATTTGCCCTACATCTCCTTTGAGAATTCTTCTGCCAATTAATAAAAACAATTTAAAAAATGATTAGGCTATCATAAATCATCCTTCTTTGTGGTTGGTTTGTTGTTTTGTTTTGCTTTGTTTTTTTTCTTTCCCACAGGTATCATGATCCTCTGTGTCCACAGATTTTACAAACCTTCTATGCTATATTTTAATAATAAATAATGATTTAATAATAAGCAGGTCACTCAACTTCCAAAAAAAAGAAATATCTATGAAAATTAAAATGTAATTTTAATTTTACACTATTTTTATGATTACACTAATGTAATCATAAAAATTGACAGTATTTCTTTGTAAACCATTCAAAAGAAGCTAAATCTTACCAACTTCTGTCCTTGTTCTAGCTACTATTTCATTTACTTCAGTATGAAAAGTATTGTGCATGTATGGCACTTTCTTGAATAGTTTCACTGTAGTCAGTAATGCCAATTGCAGAGGCTGAAGCAAATAAACTTGGGCATGAGTAAAACTGGGGCCTGAACAAAGAACAGTTTCTAGGATGTGGTTATGTCCTGCTGGTCCATAGGTAGGTGTTTTCACTGAAGGAAGATGCTTTCCTTCAGTGCCTTTTCAGAAGGTACATACTCTCCTCACATTAGAAAATGCCAGTCCTGGGAGATATCCTTGGAAGTGATATATGCATATCTCATGCCTGCAGGGAAGCCAGGTGGAATTCATGCTGTCTGAGCTTTCATAACAATTTCTGTAACACATGAAGACCATATTATAATACTTCCATGCTAATAAAAGGCTATTCTTTTTTTTTTTTTTATTTAATTAAAAAATGTTTCTGCAAAGGTTATAATGTGGTATGAATTTTGACATTTCTGCAAGAAATTATTGAGGTAAAGGACTAAGAAGCTTTGGATTTGTAGTTATACTGCATTCTGTAAAGGTGCTGCAAGAGTACCTGGTCAGTACTGAACATTAAATCATTCCTCTTCATCCCGCAACATATACATTGCTTTCCCATAAAACGCTGGTGCAGATAATAATGTGATTTTTTATGTTGCTGTAATCCAAGCCCAATTTTTAATATTGTTCATATCCTGTGGCAACTACATCACATGTGCAGAGAGACAATTACAGACATCTTTTTGTGCTTGATGTGTATTTAAAAATACAATTAATAATAAAACATACTCAGCAATTTAATAGCTCTATTACTTCTCATTAGAAATAACAGGCTGCAAAAGTATCAAAGGTGACCTATTCCTTGTGACAGTCAGTGCCACCACTAACTATAACCATCTGACATGCTCTGCCAAAGCAAATACGACATTTTTAAAGTCTATGCTACCAATTTGATACATGGCTTCCCAATGACAGTAAAAACTGACAGCTAAGCCTAGGCTTCTACAGCCCACAGATGTGAGGAATCCCTAATTATGTGTCAGTCCAGTGTCAGCCCTTAGGCTTTAGGCTTCAGCAGCTTCACCTCAGTAGAGGGAACACAGCTGCCACAGTTAGGATATCATTATGAATTTGCAATACTGGTGTTCCTATTGGAGATCCACCACAGAGCAAAACCTTTGAAATTCAATACTATTGTAAAATAAGCTATGTACATCTTATCTATAAGATTGGTGAATACAGACAATAGAGCAATATAGGCAGAAAGAGCAAAGGGAAATCCTGAGAAAATGATAGGTTATCGTTACTCATACTTCAGTGACAATATCAACTTGGTGTACCCCCACACTTCAGTTTATACTATCTAGCACCACTGAGCCTCATTATGAACTATACCATTACCTTTTAAGTACTTTTTGGCAAATTAATAAAAGTTTGTTTACATTTGTAATGATAATATCATCAAATGGATTAATTGATTAGGGTAAGATTTACTTTAATGCTTGACTTCCCAACCATCCCTGTGACCTCAAGGTACGTGTTAAGCTTTTGTGATTTTGAAATGCATTTTGATTGGAAAATCTGAAGAGGAGACCAGACCTGAATACCAAGGTTTTCTTAAATTTAATCCTGATCTGAAATCTGGAAGATGAGCTTTGATATTACTGCTGCCAGCATCATTTTTCCTCTGTCACCTGTCTTTTTCTTGGTTTGGAATTATAACAGCTAACCACGGAAAAATATACCAAAACCCCAGTCAAGTTGGATAAAGTGAGCAAGACATTTTTTTTTGCAATATTGCTCGTGAACCTAAAACCAGAAATGCAATTAAAATCAGTATCTTTCCTAATAGGTGATAAAGCCCTTGGACAAATATGTCCTTCTTCAGAGGCAAGACTGCAGGTAACAAGAATTCCAGAAAAAGAAGCTGCATGTTCCATCTTCACTTCCATTTTCTCTACATTAATTTTGCTTTGTTGTCACAATATCGTGATCTGAGACCCATAGAAAAAGCTCAAATTAATTTCTGCTTTTCAAAGGAACAGTATTTGCAATGTTTACAATCTTGTCTGCATTGTAAACATTGTAAAGACATCCAGACTTCTCTATTTGCTTTACCTTATACAAAAACTTTAAAAGCAAAATAAACATATTAACAGAAAGCTTCAATAACTTCCAATTCAGATACTTCAACTTCCCCCCCAAATATTTTTAAGCAGTCAAACATTGTTTTAATTATTTTGCTAAGACACAAAATGTACCAGAATTTTTTCCTGATTTATTTTTTATGGCAGATTTCAATACCAACAAAATAAACACTGATAATGGAAAAAAAAAAACCAAACCCAAAACAAAAAAACAAACAAAATGAACAAACAAACAAAAAAAACCAAAAATACAAAACACAAAAGCACCCAAATCTAAACAAAACAAAAGAGAGAGAGTGACAGTTAAGGATCTTTAGAGAGATGCTCCAAGGCATTAGTGAGGTAGGAGGAAAACCTGGTACCATGGAAACCCGGAAAAGTCAAAATATCAAGAAAACAAAGTCAGCTGCACAGAAGGCAGAAAGCAGAGCAAGGAGGAATAAGGGACACTACTTTTGAAATAAGCTAGGAAGAAGTATGTATGTTTAAGTGATTTCACTTCAGTTATCAGACAGGGGAGGATTTAAGAGAATATTCTAGAAGAGGAACTCAGGACCCTTGTCATTAAGGATTGCTTCAAAATCAGGCACATCAGACTTTGGGGTTAAGATATGGATTGCTTTGCTCTAAACCTCTGGGATACAATTTTCATGGCTTCCAGATTCTTTGTTAACAAGCTAGAGGAGTGAAAATCTTGGACCCATGGTACCTGCATTCAGAAGAGGAAGCTAAAATAGCCCAAGTCCTTTTCAGCTTCATGGATGGTTATTGTTAGCAGGAAGCCTGGAGACCTTGAGCTTTTTTCAAGTTTTTATCTTACTAAAATTCTTTTTTTTGTTGAGTATATTTTATTTACAGATATAAGGAATAAATCTTCTGTATTAGAACTGTAGAGAACCTCCTTTTCCCACTTTTTAGACATGACAGACAAGATTTAGTGATCACTGTCTAGATCTACAGTAGCAAATAATTTCCTGTAAGTGGGGAAGACCTGCAGAGTAATGGAAAGGACCCAGCGTCCAACAGCATACACATTTCAGGAGAGTTTACTTCAGACATCTAGTTTGTGTACACTCGCTGGTGGTTGGACCACACTGTCCAAGTACAGCACAGTGCTGGACTGTACTTCTCTGTTTAGATCCATCTGAATGAAATTCAACTCTAAGACTGCTCTGCAACATGACAGTGAGTGATGCGGATCAGCAGATTTGTCTTAAAAGCATATTCCTCGCCCAAACTAAAGTAGTAAAATAGGTACACCTATTGTTGAATTACCTGCCTACCAGAATGACTGTAAGTTCAGTTGAGACTTCTATCCATTGTATATCCATGTATTCGATATACTATATTTATACTATCCACATGCAGTGCTACGTATTACACCATTAAGATCCATATATGCAGGTGATCAAAACAGCATGCAACAGATTTTTTAATGGAAGATGAACTTTCAGAATCTGAAGTAGAAACATCCAAATGGTTCTAAGATGTCTTTTGTAGAACATAGGCATTTATAACAAACTGAACTATGCTCCAGTAAAATGAAATATATATATAGATATTTTTTAAGAATTTCATTGTTAACATGTAATTATCCTTAAAAGTTTAATAGTTTAAACAATTGTGTGCTGCTGGAGAGATGACTGTTTAACAGATGTAAACTGGCCCTGTTAAAGTGATTGGCAGACCCAGATTCTTACAAGTTGAATGAGAATATTGCTTATTAAGATATCGTGCTTTGCCCAAGAGTAAAGTTAAAATCTACAAAGGGGCAGAAAGTGACCTTTTTTTCATCCTGATGCTTTGGTCCATATTTCCTTTGTCTTGTGAAACACAGAACTTTACAGATCCTTTCTCAGTCATCATCATTCTCTCCCAAATTTCTTGCATTTGCTCCATGTTCTTAAACCTTTAGAAGGGAAAGCAGGGAGCACAGACATCCTGCTAAAGGCCTAGACCTCAAGTGCATTTTCAAGGCTGTCCACAAGGATCTTATTGATCTTATTTTGAAGTCTGTACTTTTGAAATGTTTAACCACATATTTAAGCATGCAAAAGATGCTTACAGCTGTCAAAGAACTTAAAAATACGGGTAAACATGAAAATAATTGTTGCCTTAATAAAATACCAATAGGACTTTTCTTGGGATAAATACACTTTTACAGTTTATAATTTTTAATAAACATGATAGACTGGTGTCTTTAATTATAATAAAGAACAGTTTTCTTGATTCTGAGTTATTTATTATGTGTTCTGCCATTGAGAAGATTCTATTAACCATAATTAGCCTTTAATTCGATACAGCATAAAGTAGTTGTTAATCCCTACCTATATCCTCATCATTTCCTCACTTTTGCCAGTACAGTTTTTGTGGAACTGTTATGATTTAAGCCCAGCCAGCAACTCTGAACCACGTAGCCACTCACTCACTGCCCCACTTCTTCCTCCCCCCGCTTCCAGAGGGATGGGGAGGAAAATCAAAAGAATGTAACTCCCATTGATAACAACAATGGGTTGAGATAACAACAGTCCAGTAACTAAGGTATAATACAAAACCACTACTGCTACCATCGATAATAATAATGATAAGGGAAATAACAAGGGGAGAGAATACAATTGCTCACCACCTGCTGACCAATACCCAGCCCAACCCGAGCAGTGATCTGGGCCTTCTGGCTAACTCTCCCCAGTTTATATACTGGGCATGACGTGCTGTGGTATGGAACACCCCTTTGGCTAGTTTGGGTCAGGTGTCCTGCCTCTGCTTCCTCCTGACTTCCCCTCCTCCCTGGCAGAGCATGAGACTGAGAAAGTCCTTGGTCGGAGTAAACATTACTTAGCAAGAACTGAAAACATCAGTGTTATCAGTGTTGTTCCCAGGCTGAAAATCAAAAATACAGCACTGCACCAGCTACTAAGAAGGAGAAAAAATGACTGCTGTAGCTGAACCCAGGACAGGAACTATACAGTGAATTGACTTGGTGAACTTTATCAGGCGATTAATAAAAGAGGTTATAAATTATGGTCACTGTGAATTTGATTCCCTTATGGTAAATGTTAAATTTCATTTGAAGAGAAGCAGGATTCATGATGAAAGATATTCTTGGTCATCAAAACTCCTATTATTTTCATCTACTTCATTTATTACTCAAATTGTTTGACCTTAAAGAAAGTATTGAGAATGCATTAGGTTCATCTTACTGTTCATAAGACTTCAGACATATAATGACATATAGCTACTATAAGTAAAAATATGAAGTAAAGAAATGAAGTAAAGATTCGATAGTACAGACTAGAACAGTGATTTCAGCTGAGAGTCAGCTGTGAATAACTAATCCCAGGATCAATCCAGAAATAAAAATGGGGATATTCAGCAAAGTGAGAATAGACAAATTAGTGAAAGAAGTAATGATTCAGCTGTTAGACACTTTCATTGTAACCAGGGATTCTTGCATGGTTTTAAAAAATGGCAATGTAAAGAGCAGCACAGGAAATTCACAATTGAAGACAGGTCAGAAAGAGAACCAAAAACTCAATCTACTCAGGGCAGAAAATATAAATATCATTAATGGAAACAGCATAATAGAAAAAATGAGCTCAAAATGGAAAATTCAGTATAAAACAGATTATAATTAGAAGAATGAAATGCACTGAGAAATACAAAAGAACAATGGAATTTACACTCTTTTGCTGATTTAGTGGTTCTGTGGTATGCAGAAATGCTTTTTCTGATAAGCTCAATAATTTAATACAGGCAATGACTGACAAAATAGATTTAAAAAAAAAAAAGAAAAAAATCCAAAAAACAGAGACAGCAACAGGAGTTCCTATCCCAAGAGTCCTTCTGTGACTAGCTGGAATAAGTTTCTTCATTTACAGGTAGGTAGTTCAATGAAGCCCTCCCAGCAAAAAATATCTAATGGGATTTTTTACTTTATTAATTCCCCAGCTGAGCAACCTAGAAAAACCTTTCTTTTTTTCTTCTTTTTTCTTTTTTTCTTTTTTCTTTTGTTTTTAAAAAAAGGAAAATGAAAAAATGGAAGTCAATAGATGAATTCTTAACAGTCCAATTTCACTGGGCTTAATTGCTTACTTAGAGACAATCTTCTGGAGATTCATGAAGCTAATTCTATGAATGATATAATCTGTTGTTACGACTCAGTGGTTTGTTTCTTATTTACATGTGTGTGTGTATAGATATGTGCAACCAGTTGCAGTAATTATGAAAAAGAATTTGCAAGCTGGTGTTTTGAAGAGATACTGGATTTAGCATTTCAGACTGTTTCTGAAATCTGTTCACTTCTATCTGCTGCTGTCAGCCATTCATTTTTGCTCTGTACTTCCGTTACTTCTCTCCGTACAACTCATTAGTTAAATACGAAACAAAGGAAAAAAGATACAAACTAAACCACCACAACAACAAAACCCCAAACAAATCAAATAAACAGAAAAGAAGCAATCCAGATTAGAAAGAAAACTTTTGGTAAGCAGTTGTTTTTAACCTGAATCGGTTTGGTAATCTGGTATAGTGTGGCTTCTTAAAGTTGCAATAACATGCTGAGGAAGCAAAGAGTGATATGAGAAGGAGATGAGACTTAAATTTGTTTTACTGCTAGAGACTGGATTTCATTAAATTGCTTATTCAGAAGAAAGTCTTTCAGTAACATCCTTCAAAACAGCTGTCATATCGTGTCATACTGGGGTTTTTTTTCTGTAAATCGACTGATTTTACTGTCTGACAGTACAGAAAAATAATTTTATCAGTTCAAATAATGATAATCTTTTTGTTAAAAGGTAGGGAAAAAATCAAAGATACACATAAAAAAGTAGCAATTTTAAATCCCTAAAAAGTAAGCAACCTTCAAACTCACAATCTGTTCCCTGAATCTAAGGAGATTCTAAGAATTCTAAGGCTCTAAATCACAGAAACCGTTAAAGTTTCTTAAAACTATTGTAAAAGACCCTTAATGCCACTGTTGTGAACATGTCACTATAACAAACTCACCTCTCAAGTTCTACGGTTAGTCCACATTTAGTATTCTTTTTCCGTAGTAAACCCTGTTAACTCTCTGGCCAACTGTGTTATAGTTTGGAGTGATCTGAAAGTTCCTTTATTCTCCTCTGAATTTTTGATCCGTGTCCTGCTTTCTAAGGATACATCAGATCACATATTAAGGCCATAATACATAACATGCCAGGATTATTTTATATATTCCAAAATGAAGGAGAGTAACTACAATATCACTACGTTTAGAATCATAGAATCATAGAATAGTAAGGGTTGGAAAGGATCTTAAGATCATCTAGTTCCAACCCCCCTGCCATGGGCAGGGACACCTTGCCCTAAACCAAGTCACCCAAGGCTCTGTCCAACCTGGCCTTGAAGACCACCAGGGATGGAGCATCCACAACCTCCCTGGGCAACCCATTCTAGTGCTTCACCACCATCACTGTAAAGAACTTCCTCCTTATATCTAATCTAAACTTCCCCTGTTTAAGTTTGAACCCATTACCCCTTGTACTACCACTACAGTCCCTAAGGAAGAGTCCCTCCCCAGCATCCTTATTGGCCCCCTTCAGATACTGGAAGGCTGCTATGAGGTCTCCACGCAGCCTTCTCTTCTCCACGCTGAACAGCCCCAACTCTCTCAGCCTGTCTTCATACGGGAGGTGCTCCAGCCCTCTTATCATCCTCGTGGCCCTCCTCTGGACTCACTCCAACAGCTCCATGTCCTTTTTATGTTGAGGACACCAGAACTGTACACAATACTCCAAGTGAGGTCTCACAAGAGCAGAGTAGAGGGGCAGGATCACCTCCTTCGACCTGCTGGTCATGCTTCTTTTGATGCAGCCCAGGATACGGTTGGCTTTCTGGGCTGCAAGTGCACACTGCCGGCTCATGTTAAGCTTCTCGTCAACCAACACCCCCAAGTCCTTTTCTGCAGGGCTGCTCTGAATCTCTTCTCTGCCCAATCTGTAGCAGTGCCGGGGATTGCCCCGACCCAAGTGTAGGACCTTACACTTGGCTTGGTTAAACTTCATAAGCTTGGCATCGGCCCACCTCACAAGCATGTCAAGGTCCCTCTGGATGGCATCCCTTCCCTACAGCGTATCAACTGAACCACACAGCTTGGTGTCGTCGGCAAACTTGTTAAGGGCACACTCAATCCCACTGTCCATGTCGCCAACAAAGATGTTGAACAGGACCGGTCCCAACACCGATCCCTGAGGGACACCACTCGTTACAGGTTTCCAACTGGACATCGAGCCATTTACCACAACTCTTTGCATGCGGCCATCGAGCCAGTTTTTTACCCACCAAGTGGTCCATCTATCAAATTGATGTCTCTTCAATTTAGAGACAAGGATGTCGTGCGGGACAGTGCCAAACGCTTTGCACAAGTCCAGGTAGATGATGTCAACTGCTCTGCTGCTGTCCATCAATTCCATGGCTCCATCATAGAAGGCCACCAAATTGGTCAGGCAGGATTTCCCCTTAGTGAAGCCATGTTGGCTGCCACCAACCACCTCATTGTTTTTCATGTGCCTTAGCATGTTTTCCAGGAGAAACTGTTCCAAGATTTTGCCAGGCACAGAGGTGACATGTCTTTACTGACATGTCTTTACCTTTTCACATATGCTATCATCTTTATATAAGTGTACCTCATCAGTAAATGAGATTTAGTTCCAAAGGTGAATTTAATTCCAGAATAGAGTTTGTGCCCAGGAGGTATTTGCTTGTAAAGTTACTTAACACGAAGTTGACTAGATGTAGAAATACATGTGAGGATAAGTTAGTTATACTAGACAATTAGCTTTCTTTTGGAAAATTTAGCTGTTTGTGCTTTAATATTTCTTTAAAATTACAATAGTTGAGAAAATATAAGCATTGGTGACCAGTGAAGACTGATGCCTCTCAAGCATCCCTACTGGGACCAGTACTGTTTAATATCTTCATCAGTGACATAGACAGTGGGACCAAGTGCACCCTCACAAAGGTTGCAGATGACACCAAGCTGCATGGTGTGACCTGACATGCCTGAGGGATGTGATGCCATCCAGAGGTACCCAGACAAACTTGAGACATGGGCCCATGTGAACTGCAAGAAGTTCAACAAGGCCAAGTGAAAGGCCCTGCACCTGGGTTGGCGCAATCCCCAATGTCAGTGCAGACTGGTGGATGAAGGGATTGACAGAAACCCTGCAGAAAAGGATCTGGTGGCCCTGATGGGTGGCAAATTGAACATGAGCTGTCAATGTGTGCTTGCAGTCCGGAAAGCCAACCATATGTTGGGCTGCATCAAAAGGAGCATGGCCAGCAAGTCGAGGAAGGGGATTCTCCTCCCTCCCATCCTCATGAGACCCCAGCTTGAGTACTGCATCCATCCCAGGACAAGACAGACATGAAATTGCCACAGCTGTTCCAGAGGTGGGCTACAAAAATAATGAGAGGACTGGAGCATCACTCCTATGAAGACAGGCTAAGAGAGTTGGGGTTTGTTCAGCCTCGAGAAGGCTCCCTGAAGAAGAAAAGGGAGACCTTATTGAGGCCTTTCAATACATATAAGGGGCTTATAAGAAATATGGGGACAGACTTTTTAATAAGACCTGTAGCAACAGGACAAGGGGTATTGGTTTCAAACTGAAAGTAGGTAGATTTAGACTAGACATAATTTTTTACGATGAGGGTGGTGAAACACCAGACCATGTTGCTCAGAGAGGTGGTAGATTCTCCATCCCTGGAAACATTCAAGGACAGGTTGTATGGGGCTCTGAGCACCCTGATTTAGTTGAACATGTGCCTGCTCATTGCAGAGGGCGTTGGACTAGAGGACCTTTAAAGGTCACTTCCAACTCAAAACTATTCTATGATTTTATGATTTATCTTCTCTGTCAGGTAATGTAACAGTTCATGGTAATTTGTTTACTTTTAATTACCAAACTATTTCTTTCACCTTTGAAGTCTATAACATACAGATCAAAAGATTTAAGTTTTATTAAAGTCTATATTGTATACAATGTCATACAGGATGGTAGCTGTCATGATATTCTCAAGTATTTTTTAAAATCCTCTAATATAACTATTGATGTCTCCTGGAGACAGTGGGTTTCACAAATCAATTATCTACTATAAAAAAATCACCCGTTATAAACCCTTTGTCAGTTCATTTTGCTATGTTTAAATTTATCTTATTTCTTAGAGTGGAAAAAGGTGATGACATTTTTGGTAGGCATGGCACAATTTTGAACACAAATGAGGATAAGTAATTTGTCCTTCCTGATTTTTCATCTTACACTGTTGTCTTCTTACACTAACTGTAAATGATGGTTTGATTTTTTTAATTTTTTTTCTTAATCTTTCCCACTCAGTTTAATTCCTTACTTCTTTTTTCTCATCTTGTTATTACACATTTCCATGGAATCCTCCCCAATCTTAATATCTGATATTTTATATGTGCTCACGAAGACTGAAATTCTCCTTATAATAAATTATTATACCAAATTTATTCAAAGAAAATATACCACAAAGACTGGTAATAGTTAATAGGAGAACACAATTAAAGTGGCATTCAGCTGCTTATACTGGTACAGCTTATGTCCCTACTGGAAAAAGAAGATTCTTACACAATTATAACTCTGAGCATGCCAAGAGTTATACTGGAAGGCCTATTGCAATTAATATCTACCCCTCAAAATAAATGGAATCTGACTGGAATAAATAATTTTCACTTAGGCAGTTCAAACTGTCTTGGCAGTGCAAAATTCATTCCTTACAAAAGAAGAGAAGTAATAGACTTTTAAATAATCAGTGTGGCTTAAAGGATATAACCATGTTCTAGTACTGCAAAATATAATGGGGATAATTTCATCCTTTTCTCTCTCTCAAGTATTCAGTACAGAGGAAACAAACCAAGGAACCATCCTTTCTTTAGTCCCTATACACTGTCACTCATCATTCCCATGGAAATACCTAAATATTTCATGTAGCCCAGGTCTCTGTACTGCTAGCATCTTCTGCCTCTGTATCCAACATCTCCTGTGGAGGTATATGGGTCCAGAAATAGAGGTGGATTACAGTTACTAGAGGACCCTCAGAAGGAAAGGAGGGGCTTCCAGGACTGGAGGTTGTGAAGGGTGGAATTCAGACAGGGGAATGGTAATTTCATCCTAACACAAACAGAGGCTGGTGTCCCCACATATTGTCCTTCCCATGGAAGCAAATTTGTGCCATGTTCAAAATATTTTAATGACATTTTTAGCATGTACAACTATTCCTCTCATTTCAGCAGAAGGATATCTGAAGGGGGCCTACAAGGATGCTGGGGAGGGACTCTTCATTAGGGACTGTAGTGATAGGACAAGGGGTAACGGGTTCAAACTTAAACAGGGGAAGTTCAGGTTAGATTTAAGAAGTTCTTTACTGTGAGGGTGGTGAGGCACTGGAATGGGTTGCCCAAGGAAGTTGTGAATGCTCCATCCCTGGCGGTGTTCAAGGCCAGGCTGGACAGAGCCTGGGGCCACACGGTTCAGTGCGAGGTATCCCTGCCCATGGCAGGGAGGTTGGAACTGGATGATCTTAAGTTCCTTTCCAACCCTAACTATTCTCTGATATGCTTGCAGAAGTTCATTACACATTTTTTCAATTCTATGCAATATAGTTTCACACTTCTTTGCTATATGAGATTTTTACACTATGATGAGTAACTCTTGCTACCTTTTTCAAGACAGTCCTGAGCCATGAAACCTTGAGCTGGCTTTGACAGTAATTTCAAGGAGTTTCTGGCATCCAATCATCCATAATTGCCATGTCACAAGCCACACATCCCATAGAATAAATAAAAATTTTAACCAGATACCTTTCAACCAACCAGGTCTGAAAGAAAAAAAATAAATAAATCTACTCAATTATTCTATGACAACTTACAAGAAAAAAGTTATTTTATTTATAAGAAAACTTACTAGAATGTATGTTTTGAAAATTCTGACTTTTCAAAAATAGCACAGTTTTTTCTGCTAAACTCTAAAATGTCCCAGAAAAGGCTTCTCCATTATACTTTGTACCTACTTCCCCTGTAAGTTGGAACAGGGTAGCAAATGTGAAACTTAGATTCACAATTTGGATTTGAAAGACAAGTAGCTGCTTACGTGAGAATAGTTTTCCCTTATATTTGGCTAGATCTTATACCAATTAAAATAATAGGAAAAACTCCCACTAACTTTCTGCTTAAAAGGATTTTTTAAAAGCTGGATTTTTGAAAATTAGTATTTTTATTAATTATATTCGATTAACTATATTTGATTTATTTTAAATGAAAATCTTGGTAAGTATTAATGTTTTAATCTTTAGCCCCATTATAACTAACATGTACTTGAGAGGACACACAATTTACCAAAAGTATAAATATTATATCTGTTTTATTAATCATTCCACAATATCTGCATTTTAGTAGCTATGAAGCATCATTATCAAAACCATGTAAAAGAACAGACATCATCTCCCTGACAAAATATATCTCTCCCCATCTCTCTTCTGATCTTCCTCTGTGCTTTTCCCTCTCCCTTTTTCCCCCTCTAAACCCACCTTATTATTTGTAATACAAATGCATCACCCACTGCATGTCCACTCCACGAATTAATCAATTTTGGGATGTTAATCAAAGACTGATTCAGAGCTTCTGGGAAGGAAGCAATTTGCCTTGGCCAGGTGCTTAGCTAGTTCAGCTGAGCCCAGTTAAGTTAGAGGTTATTACTCCCCAGGGAATAACAAGTGAATATAAATTTCCAGAGGTTGGAGACTACTAAATCCAGTAGCCCAACAGATGTGAAGCTGCTGTCCCCAGATCCAGCCAGCAGTGAGGCTGAGCACGCACTTGTAACAGGCATGGTCACACACACACACAGAGCAAGGGCAAATACAACCCTTCCTTTACTGTTTCTGCACAGAGGGAAGGTGATGGCATGAGGAATCCTACATTAATGGATCTGAGGGAAATCTGAGGATATTGAGTAATAAATTTTAGGGAAGAAGGGGGAATGAGAAACACAACACTTCAGTGCCTTCTGACCCAACAGAGGAAGTATACCGAGAAGCACTTCTAAGCAGCTTGCAGATGAGGATGCAGGAGCTACCCTCCACTATGTTTACTTCATGATTCATCATCACAGAATATGCATCTTATAATCTTCAAGATAGAATTTACGAACAATAAGGTTTTTCATCTCCTTGTATCATCTGTGGATCACCAATGGAAACAGAGGATTTTAATGAATTACAGAGAAAAAAATGTTTTCACTGCCCTGGTATAATAAAACAGACATAACTCTATATTTGCAATGTACCCATTAGGTTATATGAGAATGTGTCTTCCTAACATTACACAAAGTTGATAGAACAGACTTCTCTTTTTATTGGTAAGGCTGTAAGATAAAAAGAAAGCACCATCTTTTATGCCATAAAGACTTACTTCCTGGTAATATTTTTCAAACAGTTCGTTACCGTTTATGATAGCACAATTTGCATAAAACACTGAATGCACACACATGCAATATAACACAAATAGTTCCTGTCCCAAAGGAACTGGGAGCCAGCTGATGATACAAATGAAAGTAACTGAAACAAATGTGGAAATTAATTGTAAAATCAAAATACATTAAAGTATAATAATATCTATATGACACACAGCTGTTTTTTTATTTATGTATTTATTTTAGAAATTATCAAAGTGTCAAACCACTTTGCGTAAGTGTCTGATTTCAGTGGATCTTTCACTGACAGTTCTGGATGGCATTTAGGATTAGGTTTAGGAATTTTTTAATTTTCTTTTTCATCAAAAGGCGCACATCTCAATTTAATGCAAACTGAAGATGTTTTCAAACATCACTTTGCTTCTACATCTCTGTTCTTTTCCAGCCAGCTCAACTAATAACTTCTAAAATTATAGTAAGCCCTCTTGTATTTTAGCCAAATTAATGTTTATTCAGGAGAAACAACATTCTGCAGAGACAACGACAGCAGACATAATTTTTTCCCATCTTTATCAGAGAAGCTGCAGAGTTTCTTTCATTAACCCCTCCTAAAGATCTGGGGCTTTTTAAATGTTTGGGGTTTTTTTTCAGATACACATATTTATATAGCTACCCTTCCATACTTACAGCTGAATGCTTGGGGGAGAACACAAAAAATAAAAATTGATACTATTAAGTATCAAATTCCAGAGTGTCAGAGACGGATGCCACAAGATGCCCAGTCCGGTGATGGGCATTTAGCTGCCATGGAAGAGTTATATAGCAGTTAGCAGCATATTTAATTCATTGTTAATTAATCTGTTTTTACCTAAAATCAAATCCCCTTGAGGTACACACTGGAATTTCCAATACTCCTACATCATCCAACAGGTGCACCCAGGTCCTTGGGCGCAAGAAAGAAAGAAAGTCCAGGGTAGCAAACTTGCTGTGCACCCTCCTCACTGCTCTAAGGATCTCAACATGACAGGCTGAGAGAGTTGGGCTTTTTCAGTCTGGAGAAGAGAAGCCTTCATGGAGACCTTACAGCATCTTCCAGTGCCTAAAGGGGCCAACAAGAAATCTGGGGAGGGACTTTTTACAAGCACATGTAGTGACAGGACAAGGGGGAATGGACTTAAACTGAAAGAAGATAGATTTAGATTAGATATTAGGATAAAATTTTTTACTATGAGGGTGGTGAGACACCGGCACAGGTTGCCCACAGAAGCTATGGCTGCTCCATTCCTGGAAGTGTTCAGGGTCAGGCTGGATGGGACTTTGAGCAACCCGGTCTAGTGAACCAGTGGTCTAGTTGCAGAGGGGTGGAACTGAATGAGCTTTAAGGTCCCTTCCAACCCAAACCATTCTATGATTCTATGAAGAGTGCTTTGACTAACATTGCTGAAAAACTTTTAATAGTTTCATAAGAAAGAAGTCATTTTTTCAAAAAATTTACATTCAAATACACACACAAACTATATAATGTGGACATTAACTGTCTTTGTATGATTCTTCCTGACTTTTTATGTTGTTGTTGTTGTTCTGATATTGATTTTTCTTCATATCATATGGATATTATAATAAAAGATGAACAAATGAAATTTGCTTACTATAAATGGCAGAAAGGAAATGAGAGCTCCTGGCTATACCTTCCAAAAAGGGGACTGAAGGATGTTAAGTTCTATAGAAAGTTGCAACTGCTCTCCCAGTATTGTTAAATGTGTTGCTAATTATCATGCGATATTAAATCTTGATGTCTAGCAGCTTTTCCTCACCACTTTTAAACAGCTTTGAGAGTCATCACAGAGTTAAAAAAAAAAAAAATACTGTACTATAGCTTTTTGTTGGAATTCACTAGTAAATTTGCTCTCAAATGGGATTTAAAATACACCAGCATGATTCTTTATCCCACCCTGTATGGAAGACACTGATTACAGATTTTCTTTCCTTGATTTCACATTTGCCTAAGAAAAGAAAACAAATTCTTGCAGTGAACTACACTTGATAAATAATTAACAGAATAAGATCCTCTGCAGCAATTAGAATTAACAATATTATGAATGTACCAGAAAGCATATTTTTGGAACTATGTACATGGCCTTGAAAAACATAATGATTTCCATAATATTTCGTGAATTTTGCAACATATATTATAGGATGTGAATCCATTTACAGCAAAAAGGACACTGTTCACAGGGGGATGATAAAAATGTAAAAGGTAGAGCTCAATGGCTGTTTGTCAGTTTGTGGGAGGGTTCACAGGAGCCTTGTTGTAACTGGGAGGCCACACACTTCCCTGCAAGCTCTGCTTGCTTTCAGATGAGCCTCCAGTGTCTGTCTCATCTGAGCTACAGCCATGCCACATCATGCGTGTGCCTATGGTCTTTCCATGCCACATATATTTCTATAAGACTTAAGTTTCCTTCTAAATCATAATAAAAAGGAGAAGAAAAAATCAGAAAAAAATACTTCCAAAATTTAGAACATATTATAACTCTATGGCACAGTAACTCCTTTTTGTTTTCATCTGTAATTTAATAAAATAACATACTTTATCAAAAAGGCTGAAGAGTCAGCAGTAACTCCTTTTTGTTTTCATCTGTAATTTAATAAAATAACATACTTTATCAAAAAGGCTGAAGAGTCAGCAGTGGATTAGACTGTTCCTCAACAACTGATTTTTTTCCTCTAGTAACTCATTTTAGACTTGTTTGAAGGAGACTATTTCAGCTTTTCAAGTCCCATTAAAATCCCTGGCAGGCATATGGCTGGTATGTTTTACAGTATTTACAAAAAACATGAACAGGTTGTCTGTCAGTAGTTCAGCATTTTCTCACTAAACAACAAAAATGAACAGTTAGAAAACAAGAGAAGCCACACAAATTGCCTTTTGTTAGGGCTGTATTGTTTGTGTAGTGATGACATGAGAAAGATGCCCAATGTGCTGTGAGGCTCTAAATGGGGATTTTTGTGCTTTATTTTCTCACTGCCTTTGAAGGAACTGTTAGAGTCACAAAGACTTCTCTAGTCATACAGCTGGAAAATAAATTAATTGTATAAGGACAATGAATAATTCGAATGAGAGAAATTTATCTCATATTCATTTGATGAACACAGTTTACTTAGTTTTCATCTGTAGAAGTTAGAGAACAAACCCTTGTTTCTCGACTTAGATTGTTCAAATTTATTTTATCACTAGCAGTATATACAAGTCCACCGTTGGTATAATCCTTTTCTGCCAGAAAAGATGCCGGCAGAGGCCAAAAGACAAATGAAGTTGAGAGCTTCAAGAGCTGTCAAGAGTACATGGGGAACGGCTCTCTTCCATCAAACACTGGGGTTTTAAATATTTATTTTAACCTTTCATTAGAGGAGCAGTCTCACAGATTTTAGTCTAACTACAGCTTTTGTCTATATACTGTTAGGCATATCAGTAAAAATTATGAGAAGTATCATTTGTGTATTGGAGTCATGTAGTAGGACTGTCCAGATTCATAACACTCTTATTAACCTAGTCCTGTCAGGCTAATAAACTGTGAAAATGTTAAAAGAAAGTAAAACCCATTTTTTCCAAAAGAAAATCAAAAGTGCAGGGCAGAAGACCTTCATTGATCGGTGTTGAACATGGTTACTGAGAAAACAATTACTCCTCTCAAAAGCAAGGGGTCATTTGACATAAAGCAGTGATGGGGAACAAATGCAGGGGAAGTAAAAGATGTAATTGGCAAATGGGACCACTATGTGAAATCGTTTAATGTTGTAAATGACTTTGGTAAAATAATTCACTGAGTTGGAACCAATGAATGACAATGATAAAGGATGACAGCAGCTTGCACACACTTTGTCAAGTCACTGTCACGCTTATAAACTCCTAAATGAGGAGCCTGCAATTTCCACAGTCTCACAGGCAGAAACTGGGAGAACAAAATTCTGTGTCATCAAATACAAGAGGGAAATAGTGTTTTCTTTAGGGCTGAAAGATGTGAACTGGACTGTCAAAGTTCAGGTAAGCTCTCTGTCTTCTAGTCGATTAGCAAACAGTTATATTCACTCTTTCCTGCCACATGGAATGTGCTTTTAAATTTTAAAAGATTTGCTTAAAAAGAGAACAAAAAAGCTTATAAAAGCATTTTTTTCTTTTTTCCCATGACAAAGTATGCAGTATATCTGTATAAGATCCTTTCCAGTAGCACCTAGTCTCTAAAAGTTATTTGTTAAATGGGCAATCTTTTCTTAAAGAAGAGCAGCAGAAGAGTTAAAACCTGATTCATACTTTCCATAGCTCCTTAATTTCTTTTGTAGTTTCTGCAGAATATTAGCAGATAATTTGCAGGTAAATGAATTAAAGATTTAAACCCTATGACCATATTCAGAGCTTAAGAGTTTTCCTGTATAGGTTCTATAAATTATAAACCATGCTCCCAGTCTAATTTTGGAGCTTAGTGAATTTATCTAAAATAAACACAGTAAGGACAGCCATGTCCCAAATGGCTATCTAAACAATAAGACAAAAGCCCCTAGGACCTTGATTTGTTACAATAGTGTAAATAAATCCCTAAATTGAGTGGAACTATACTAAAGTATATACAGAAAGATATTTTCAATAGATTTCAATATTAAACTGAACTTTATTAGAAAACAAATATAACTTGCTGTATTTTCTGTAGCTACTTTATCTAACTGAATTTACTGGAAAGTTCAGCTAAGGTAGATGCAAAAGACGCTAATGTCATAAAGTGATCTTGCTGTTAACTATGGATTCTCTGAACTCTGACTCATAAATGATATATATAAATAGCAAACTGAAAAGAAGCAACTACTACAATTACATTTTCATTTTAGTATTTAGATAGCTATTATAGATGGTCAGGTGACTGCAGTTCAGGCACAAATTTGATTTCCAGATGTCTGATTATGATTCAATTAACCCTGAAATAGCTGTAAGTCTGGGCTTTTCCCCAATAAATCTAAGCAGATATAGTAGACAATTATGTTCTTACCAAGGCTACAGCAGAAAAAAGCAGAAAGGTTTGAGGACCACAGTGGTGGTTCATCCTGTGAACACCTTGAAATTATACTTAAAAATTTATTGGTTTTGAAGAACAAAGTTTCACCTTTTTCTGTCCAAAAAACTTTTAAAGAATGTTAAAAGCCAGCAAAAAAATTAATTTAATTTTTATTTTAGCTAACAAACAAAGAAAACCTAAATGCAAATTTGCAACAGCCTGAAAAATAAGACACTTCTGGAAAATATACTCTGGCTTAGAAGGCTTGTGCCTTTTCATTTGGCTCCAATTGAACTTCCCCCTCATGAAACAATAATCTTTATGGTGAATTTCAATAAAGATGAAAGAGAAAGATTCTGAAAAGAATGTATAAGTAATTCTGGTTGCCTAGCTGTGGCAATGAATTCCTGTTTGTTTTGCAACTGAAGGGTGAATGCAACCCTTTGAGAAAATGGGAATTCATTATTCCAGTGGCTGAGAAATGATCCACTTAAAGAACCTAATTGATTCTACAACAGTGATTTCTTTCAAAGCACCATTTCCGGAAGAAACAACAAAAAGAAGACAGCTCTTTGACTAGTACATGGTCTACAGAGTGCATTTCTTCCCATGTTTCAGCTTTAAAAAGAAAATGTCACACATGCTCAGGACAAAAGAACAAAGAACTAGTGTTTTAAAAAGATACAGAAATGTAGCAGGTCCTCCACTTTTTCCTTTAACAATAAAGTTGAATTTCAATAAATATTAGTGCATGCTCATGACACTTGAACTGTCAACATGAAAGAAAACACTTACTGACCAAAAATTCAATTCCTTTCAAGAGTGATCGTTAGTAGCCAAAAGCTACCTTAATATTTTACTAGGCAAATGAAAAGTAAATCAACATAATTTACCAGTAAGTGTTACAGACCAGGTGAATTAATATGCCCAGCCTGCTGAAGCAAATAGAATACTGTCATTTATTTTTAATCTAATTAAATAATTATGTAATTAAATTTAAACCTAACCTAGTCAGAATATGTAAAAAAAAAAAAGGAAACTGACACACACAGGTAGATACAGACAGTTCTCATTTACACCTCAATAGTTATGCTGGAAGAATAAAAATCGTGCATTGATTGTTGCATTTAAATGCAGAATCTTAAACAAGAGTTTTTCTGCAGGCAAGGTGCGGGTCAGAAACAAATCTGATTGAGGTTAATGGATGGATATCTATTTACTTCAAAATGAACTTCAGAATAGGCCCCAACAGAATAAAAAATTCACAGTAAGACCAAAGTCTGAGGAAAAAAACTTTGAGTTCTGTGCAGACTTGAGAAGTGATGTAATGCTATTTTTAGAATTAGAATGAGTAAAACAGAAAGAGTTAATGCATTATTTACACATCACTTTCAATTGTGTCCAGTCCCTGAAGGATATAATTGATATTAAGTACTCAGATTGAAACACAAATCTCTCCATCCGCGTTATTCAATGCACATGCCAACACAGCTGTAATACCACTAAAGCAGCAAGAAAAATTTCTGTTTTCACAATGCACCTCAGTTTTTCCATTTGTGGCATCAGACAATAGCTTGGGTGGGTGGCCACAAGAACAGACCACATCACTCAGTGACATAGAATCTAATAATTATGTAGTAAGTGCGATAGCAATTTGTATTCTATGACACACACGCATGAACACACCAACCCAGGCCCTACCCCTCTGGTCCAGTTTAGACCAGCACCACAGACCCAGAAAACACTTATCTAGGACACTCATGTCCCACCTGTAAATGCGTCAAGCCCTGGGTGGTGGCTCTAGCATTTTGTATCGTGCTTCCACCTTGAGTAGTTCTGCCTAATAGTTCATCAGCACTGCAGCCACATCAGTATTTTATCAGTTTCCATGTGTTGCAACAAAGTTATACCAGCTCAAATGAGCTAATGAATATACAGCAATTATCATTTTCTTTAACTTTTACCAGCTGCATTTTGAGGTAGTTCTGTATTAATCCAGTATTTCTGAGTAATTATTTCTCTACCAATTCTCTAGTAGAATTTTTCTAAGTTTTATGATAGACTGAAATATCTGCACCTTAATCTACTTTGGTTTACAGTTCTTACATTTCTCTACACTTATTTACACGGCTTTCAACATGTTGCTCACCTTAAATATGCTTGCCATTACATCTTCAGGAAAAGTGGGGCTTCAGCAGCCAGATGAATCTGGTTATTTGAGAACAGATATTGAAAAAATGTTCACAACCAACAAGAAGGTGAACATCTCTGCATGTCTATGTATTCTAACCAAAGATCTAGTTGAAGTCCACTTCAGTTGGTATGTCAACTAAAGAAAAATCCTCACTACCCTTTCAAAGGCTACTTCATGTTTTAAAAAATATGCCCTTGAAGACATCATCAATTCCAAATTACAGCTGACTTACGATGATTTGCCAAGTTACTGGCTTTGTGCAATCATACACAACCCCTCCCTGAAAAGTTAAATGTTTTCCTTTATCCTCAGTGTTAGGTATTTAAACTAAAACTTTTTAACTAAAAATCGCTAGCTAAAGGCTTTGTCATCAACTTTCCATAACTGATCTGGTATCTATTGCAGGAGTCTGATTGTACCTGGGCACTGAACTAGAGAATTCCCTGTTCTTTATAAATCACACAATAGTAAAGAAATGCTAGTTACAGTTCTATTTCCAACGTATTTCTGCATAACACAGGGTATCTTCAGTTTTTATTATTATCAGACTAACTCGACTCAATTTAGCAACAAGCTTAATCCTTGGCACATAGCATGTTTAGAATTTTCTAGACTTTGGAAATATGTTTGGTGTTTGAAGCAGGAGCCTGAACTCAGGATACCTAGATTTAGTTTCAATTTTGTTGCAAAAATCTAAATAGTTGTTTCCAGTGTCTCTCAGTTTTCCTTCAGTGCCCTGGTGACAGTGAACGTCCCAAACTTCTAAAGAGGATTTGAGATCCTTACACAATAGAAGGTCTACAAACATGAAACACTCTTAATAAGACACTCTTATTTAACATGCATAATAAATGTTTCACAATCCTGAACACTGGCTTAAACTCATCTAGCCTACAACTGGCACACCAGTAAAATCACAGCACCAATTCATTACATGTAAGAGTGGCTGATGATGGCACAGACCCTTTTGTCAGAACTAAACTGAAGTAAACAATTCAAAATACCCAGCAAGTCTCTCCTGGACACTCGAATAGTAGGGAGATACCAAGCATCATCTGTCCATCATGAAAACCCAGGCAGCTGTGCACAATTAGGCTTTCAAACAAACTGAAGTGAAACCACATTGCATTGCAAACACATTAGGTAGTCATTAGCACACTTACTCCACAGAAATGTACTTCAACAGCTCTGATTAGCATGCTTTGATGCATTAAAATTCTTCTTTTTATTTAACACAGTTTCACAGAGTAATGAGCAATTGTACAAAAAATCACAGAACACTGCACTGAGCTTAGCATGCCGCTGGGAGCAAGGGATGTACATAAAGTGAGTTTCCAAAGAGGGCATAACCTAGTGTCCAACCACTAGTGACCATTTTAGACACTTAAAAGACACGCATTTTTCAAAAGGACTGAGCTTTTAGGGAGATTAGTTGAAACTGGTCAACTGGGTTTGCTCCATAAACATGATAGAGGATTTTTGTTTACATTTGAATAAGATTTTGATTTACAAATTATGTTTTGTGTCTACCTCCTCAAGGATTTAGCACATTTTCAGTCTCCATAGAAATAATCTTCCTGAAGTAAATGAGATGCGCCAAATATTTACTGAATTATATACAAAATATCTGGCTTTTATTCAACTGTTCCTTCAGTAAAATTCCAATTCCTTAAGGAAAATTCTAAACCCCTCAATCTTATCGATGCAAGATGGTATACAAAGCAATGGTTACAGAATTACGAAAGCACAGCAGTCAATCAAACTCTTCCAATGACAGAATGCAGACTGGCACAAGCAGTTAACAGAAAGATCCAGAATACTGCCTGTTAAAAGAAGCTGAAAAAAAAAAGAAAGTGGAAGTATTATGCCGCTAAATATGTTGCATTTCATGGAGGACAAAATGAACCTTTTTCAAGTGTTGAGAACAGAATTTACTAAAATGTGACTGATCCCTGTCACCTATCTATAATAGCTGGAAAATTTTAAAGGCTATACTCAGGAAGAGTATTAAAACCAGTTATAAAGCACATTATATGAATTAATGGTGAAGTAAGACTCTCAGCTTTGAAAAGGATAGATAAACTATGGTATGGTGGCAGGTGTTACTTAGGTGAAGGCTGGAAAGCATTTGCATTACCACAAGTCTCACAGAAGTCCTATGAGCTTCTTAGGTTTAAAAGTTTCACTGCCTGAAATTAGGTGCTGTGAGTATGTATCTTTTTAATCATAGAACTGGTGCAAAATATACTAAAAGAACACAAGTGCTTTTATTTTCTTCAAGGTTGTGTTCAATTATCTACTGTGAAGAACAAATGGTTTCCACTGAACCATAACTGGCCTTTAAGTATTTTAGCTCCAAAGTGATAATATTCCAGTGCTAATTAAATGCAGTTGGAAACAGTTATAGAAATAAACAATGTAAACATGACCTATAGAAGAGTCTGAACTGGAAAACAGTTTTTCTCTATCAGTATTGGCTACAGATGGTTCTTAGGTGCCAATACGGTCCATGAATAGGAACTTCCTTTCTTGGTCTCTTTCACATATAACAGTAATCACTCAAACAACTGAAGCTGTAGAACTATTTTAAAAGAGAGAATGCAGGTTCCTCTAAGCAAGAAGCAATGTTTATCTACTGTGTTGAGATAATGTATTGTCTGAAGTAATTTACTGTCTTACAGTGTATATAAACAGGGGTTTAGGGCTGCTTCTTTTCAAAGACATTAATTACCTTGTTAAAAAACATATCCAGTCTTTCAAAAATTGCACTATAGCATGGTGCTATTCTCAAAGATTCATCCTTCCAGTCAGTTTAAAGAAGAAACTCCCAGGAGTTTATGACATTTACCACTTTGCAAATATGACCCACTTAAGGCTCAGATCTGTTCCTATTTAAAACACGTGAAAAGCACTGTTGATGTACTTTTCTCTCTTTCCTTGCTTGCTCTCGGGAGGCCCCACTTAGAGTACTGCTTACGGTTCTGGTGTACTCAACATAAGAAGGACATGGAACTGTTGGAGCAAGCCCAAAGGAGGGCCACAAGGATGAAAAGAGGGCTAGAGCACCTCCCGTATGAAGACAGGCTAAGAAAGTTGGGGCTGTTCAGCCTGGAGAAGAGAAGGCTGTGGAGACCTCATAGCAGCCTTCCAGTATCTGAAGGGGACCTGTAAGAATGCCAGAGAGGGACTCTTCATCAGGGAAGATGTCCTGTAGTGATAGGACAAGGGGTAATGGGTTCAAACTAAAACATGGGAAGTTCAGGTTAGATATAAGGAAAAAGTTCTTTACTGTGAGGGTGGTGAGGCAATGGAACAGGTTGTCCAGAGAAGTGGTAAATGCTCCATCCCCAGCAGTGGCAACAAAAAAAAAAAAAAAAAAAAAGTCACTACAGTGTCAAAGCAAATAATAAATTTTACTTCATGCTGTTCTCTTACATTGAATTTTTATAACAGTGCCACGAGACTCTAATTAAAAATATGTAGCAAGCCCTTCAGTATTTTACAAATCAAATACCTCCATTATTATGTTGAGTGTGATTCCAGTAAAAACTCATTAAAAATGGGTACAATTAGAAGAATTTATTTTTCCTGATGTTCATAAATCAGTAATTTTAGTCCATGTTTATCATTCTTTGATAAAATGTTTCCAAATAACCATGTTATTTGTTTCACATGTGTTTCAGCAGAACAGATTCTCCTCCCCTCCAGATCTTCGGTTTGATTTACGTGTCCTTCCATTCTTAGTGATAGGAAAATCAGCGGTCATGACAGATATTCTCTCCACAGGAACTACCTGTTTTGAATGTGCATGCATTATTGTCAAAGCTGTCTTTGATTTTTCCTCCTTTAAATTTTTTTATTTGTCCTCTCTGAAAAAAAAAACCCAAACAACCCTGTCTGTAGACTTTGTAAATATTTGGAAAGTGCATGCCAATTCAGCCATGGAATAGTCATGTTATGACCAGTAAGATATAATGACAAAGTTCATATAGCCACTGTATTTTAATAGATTGCAATTTACACTCAGACATTAATATCACACTTGTGACAACAGATTTGTGAAGTAAACATCATATTCTACCTTATTCTGTACAGAATGTAGATTCATGTCTGAAACCTAGTCATTACAATTTCAGTTTCAATGAGACTTCCAAATGTGTCAAAAGTTTTCTGAGCTGAATCAACATCACCAGACCTGTAATTTTTCTCCAGAAAAACAAATCCTTCAAAATGCCAATTTCTACTCTTTGTGAGTTAACTCAGAATGACTTTTTTTACCCTCTAGTAGCCAAATTTTGCTAAACAGTATAGTTTGGCTTAATATATTATACACTGTAATTTTTATTTTTTTTTTACTCTCTAATATTTATCCAAACCACAAAAGTGGAAAAGCATCAGAGCTCTAATTCAGATTGTTCAGGTAATAGTGAATGAAAAATATCCAAGGAAATTCAAGTATGCTACAAGAACCTGGGAGGAAAACTCCACTTTGGAGTGGAAGGAATGTACAGAAAACACTTCTCATACTGAACAGACTTGTATTTGTTTGAACAAATACACAATAAATAGGTGAAAGCAAAATTAGCGCACAATTAATAAACAGAACATGCTCCCTCTCAGTTTCAGTACAGAACCACACTCAGTTCATTGCCTGAAGTGTTTCTAGTTACAAAGATGTTTTTCCTAGGTATTTGTGCAGCCCTGTAGCCACTATACAGTCTCTGCTATAGCACTGGAGCTGCAGCTGCCTTATGAATTCACCACTATAAAGCTGTCTATCTTCCATTCTTCTCACCCAGTGTTAATGCAGAAGCCAAATCCTGAAATGAGGTTTCATATTCCACACTTTAAATCTTTTTTTTAGCGGATTTTCAGTTCTTTCCTGCATAGGTCATCTGTGAACTGTGAAATATGAACTGTGTAGCTTATTTCAACTTAAAAGTTAGAAGAGAAATAATTCCTATATAAATATGGTGTAAGTTGAAAAGTAATAATGGTGTGATGGATATACAGTGAGAAGTGGTCATTGATTATATTAATGCTTACAGCAAGCCAGTGTGACTTCTAGTCTACTGTAAAGTTTCATCAAGACACCTCAGAATGTCATGGTTTCTCTTATTGCTCAGATTAAATTAACTTGCATTTTATTCCCTGTTGAATTCTTGTTTCCCAGCAGCTAATTTAAAAAACTGTCTTGCTTTCTGTTTCCATTAGATACACACATACTTAACTTCTGGAATAGCAGGGATTCCACCAATACAGTGAGATTGCGAACAGAAGTAAAGAACTTTGACAGCTAGACCTGATTTTGGGTTTTTTCCTTGCATCAAGTAATTTCAGAAAGTTCTGGTTTGCATATGCACTGGAAGTACAGGGTCTACATCTAACGTTTCTGGGGGTGAATATCAAGTGTATGTGAGACCACAGAGTGGAAATACATGACTGACATTTTGCTACTGTGCCAGTGTGACCTGAAGTACATAAGCCACATGGAATTATACTAATAGGGATCAAGTAGGTAGCAGCTCTCTGCTAGAGGTGATGTAGATCTGCGGTAGACTTGAATCTCCCTTATTAAGTCTAAAAATAATTTTTAAAAAAGAAAAAGGCCAGTTGGGCTTAAAGTCCTCTAATGGAATTAGAAAGACATAGCGTCAAATGTAACAGCTTCACTCAATTATAGAAATTAGGACAAGACTTTGAAAACAGCAATGATGACTATAATAATTATTATAAATGATAATTCTAAGCAGTTTCGAAATATTTTCATAGAATTTCATGGTCTTTTCCCTTTCAAATTGCCAGTTTCAACGCTTACTGCATTGTGAAGTCAATGACAATGGTAAAATTCAGCAACTTACTACCTTTATATAAGCACTATCCAATAGTATCTGTTTACCTTAAACACATACGTACAAAATTAATAGGGCTGAAAGATTGTGCTGATTTTGAAATGTTGTAAAGTGCTTCTTAAAAAGCAGATAAAAAATGTCCATCATCAAAGCCAGAAGAAAGACAGTGCAGTGTTTTACAGGAACACAGCTCATATCTGATTGATCTTGCTTAGGAATGATGCATCAGCTAAAAAAGTAGAATTATTTGGAACTGTGATGCCTGTTGCTATGTTCAAACTGACAGAGAAGGAGGTGGAGTTTTTTTTAAATCTCACTGGAAACTGTGCTACGATGTGACTGCAGTCAACCATGCTGGGATATAATTTCATGCCCGTAAAATTTCATTTCTTCTATGACAAAACAGTAAAGAAATCAGCTGGCAGAATATCTGGCCTATGTGGCAAGCAAGCTAACTAAACTCCAATCAAGTCTTTAGTGAGACTGAATGCCAAGACCTACATTAGCTCTGCTCACCCTTGTAAAATTTTTGGTAGCTGGAATTATAGGACTATACAATTTCTCTCTTAATGTGGTGATAATGCCTAAAGGTGCTAAGAACTTTCTACAAATTCTCTAAAAAAGACATTTTCCCTAGACTTGTCACTGTTGCTTACCTTGCACTTAAGGTAATTCTCTGGCATTCAGAGGAAGAATAACATTTCATACTTGAACTACTTGATAGCTCACATAATGAAGATGTGCAAAGCGATTCTTTGTTCTGTCATTTAAATAGATAATTTTTGAATGCTTTCTGAAGTGATAAATGCTGAATGGAGAAAAAAAATCTTTCTCACTGAGGTTAGGCTATAGCACAGAATCACTCATTTTAACAGAAAAGGATAGGAAATGTATATTTGTTCATTTTCCCAAGAATAATTTGAAAATGTCCACTAACTGAAGAACTTACATAAATAAAGGGAAAAAACAAAACCAAAACAAGCTGTTTATGCAATATTATTTGTCCTGGGTTCAGCTATAGCAGTCATTTTTCTCCTTCTTAGTAGCTGGTGCAGTGCTGTGTTTTTTAACTTTCAGCCTGGGAACAACGCTGATAACACCGATGTTTTTAATTGTTGCTAAGTAATGTTTACTCAGACCAAGGACTTTCTCAGTCTCATGCTTTGCCAGGGAGGAGGGGAAGCCGGGAGGAAGCAGAGACAGGACACCTGACCCAAACTAGCCAAAGGGATATTCCATACCACAGCACGTCACGCCCAGTATATAAACCGGGGGGAGTTACCCGGAAGGCCCAGATCCCTGCTGAGGTCGGGCTGGGTATCGGTTGGCGGGTGGTGAGCAATTGTATCCTCTCCCCTTGTTATTTCACTAATCATTATTATCATTGGTGGTAGCAGTAGCGGTTTTGTATTATACCTTAGTTACGGGACTGCTCTTATCTCAACCCGTGGGAGTTGCATTCTTCCCATTCTCCTCCCCATCCCTCTGGGAGCAGGGGGAGGAAGAAGGGGGGGGGGGGGAGTGAGCGAGCGGCTGCACGGTTCCGAGTTACCGGCTGGGCTCAAACCACGACATTATTCAAATTGTTTGAATTGTCATTTGGAAATGGAACAGGACATACATTAAAGAAACTGAGACATGCAGAGGCCAGATTTTTTTTTTTTCTATCAATCTGTACACCCAGTCCTTGGAGAGACTGGAGTTATTTACTACTTTGGAAATTAATCCTGAAGCTGGTGTAGTAGCAATTTTTGTTTTGTTCACTACTTCAAGCTGAAAATCTCAAAGCGATTGAAGAAGTGGCATCACTATGCTGTAACATTGCAGGTTTGGTTTTTTTAAAAAAAAAAAAAACAAAACTAAAAACAATTCACAGATGTTTATAGGTATGCACACATATACGCTAAAAGGAAAAAATATTTTATAGTTTGCATACATTACAGTAGCCTATATTAAGCTTAATGTCTTTAAGATGTCACTTTTTTTCTGTTTTTTGATCCCCAAGTGTGGTGGGTTGACGATGACCAGCAGCTAAACACCCACCCAGTTTCTTGCTCACTCCCCTTTCCCACAGGATGGGGAAAAAAGTAGAAGGAAGAAAACAAGACTCATGGATTGTGAAGAGAGTTTAAAAGGGAAAGCAAAAGCTACTTGTGCAATTAAACCAAAAAGAACTTGGTCGCTACTTCCACCCATTTCCTGGAAAGCAGGACCTCAGCACACATAACATTTGCTTGGAAAGACAAAAACTGTAACCACCCTCTTCCTCTTTTCCCTGAGATTTACTGCTCAGCACAACGTCATATGGTATGAAGTATCGTTTGGTCAGTTCAGGTTAGCCATCCTGGCTGTGTTCCAACTGGCAAGGTACCCAGTGACTGGACAAAAAGGAATATCATACCCATTTAAAAAAAGGTTACAGTGGAGTGGCTGTATCAGTGACAAGGGAAGAGCAACAGATGTCACCTCCCTGAAATTCTGTAATGCATTTGATATGGTCCCCCACAACATTCTTACCTTTAAATTGGTGAGAGATAGATTTGACGAAAGGACTGTTAGACGGATAAGAAATTGGCTGAAGCTGCATCCAAAGACTTACATAAGAAGGACATGGGCCTGTTGGAGCAAGTCCAGAGGAGAGCCATGAAGATGATCAGAGAGCTGGAGCATCGCTCCTATGAAGACAGGTTGGGAGAGTTGAGCTTGTTCAGTCTGGAGAAGAGAAGGCTCTGGCAACAGCTTATTGTGGCTTTTTGATATATAAAGGGGGCTTATAAGAAAGACAGAGAACGACTTTTTACCTGTAGTGTCAGGACAAGGGCAAATTCAAAGGGTATAGTTAGATTGCACATAAGGAAGAAATGTTTTGCAATGAGGGTGGTGAGACGCTGGAACAGGTCACTCAGAAAAGCTGTGGATGCCGCACCCCTCGAAGTGTTCAAGGTCAGGCTGGATAGGACTTTGAGCAACCTGGTCTAGTGAAAAGATCTTTGCCTACTGCAGGGCGGGGTTGGACTAGGTTATCTTTCACAATCCCTTCCAAGCCAAACCATTCTATGATTTTATTAACTTCTTGCCTACCCCCGTTGACTTGCTGGGGTATCAAAGTAAGAAACAGAGAAGGCCTTGGTGAAGCGCTGCTCAGCAATAGACAAAATATTTGTGTATTATCAACACTGCTTTAGCTACAGATGCAAAACACACTAGCACAATAGGGCCCACTGTGAAGGATCCACTATGAAGGGTCATCATCCACCATGAACTCCATCCCACCCAGACCCAGAACACTCACTTGTACATCTGGATCTACAGGCATCAAAGACCTTAAAAACACCAGTAGAGAGGTCTAAAAGACTGACCTACGATTATTTCATATTCTTCTGTTTAGAAGAAAGAACTCTCACTAATACATATGTTTGAATATGAGAAACATATTGATAGCAAAGCTAAAGGTCCAGAATTCTGGTGGCGACCTATTTTATAAACCAAAATACATTAAAACAAAACCAAAAAAACCCAAAACAAACAAACAAAAAACCAAAACAAACAAACAAACAAAAAAAACCAACCAACCCCAAACCCAACATACAGCAATGAAACAATTTCTCTGTCCCAGAAAAATGAATAAACTACTATGGTCTTTGTAAATTCAGTAAGGTTAGAATATCATCTCTAAAGTCGCAAAACAAACAGTTTTCAATAGATTTCTATTAAAATTAGGGAATACACAAGATACTATTACTGTAAGTTGCCCAGAGGGATGGGAGTGGGTAAGTTGTTTGGTTTATATTTTTTTCTCTTTGGCAATTGGGAATAGATTTTTTATGTCTGCATAAAATATAAATGAACTGTAACATTCTTAAAAATATTCTCAAAGGCCTCTCAACAAATTGCCTACAAAATGCAGTTCTTAGAAACTAGTAGATTAGTAATATATGCCTAGCTCCTATGGGCTTTCCTGTTTGGTGGTTAATTTAAAACTTCTGTCCCCCTTGTCATGGATGAGTCAAACACTTCACTCAAAAGAGAGAAGCAACAATTTGCTTTTATTGAGAAAATAAAATTTACCACTAAATGTAACAGTGGTTTAATACGATTTAACAGCAAAGTTCACTTTATTATGTACTTCAAAGAGGACAGGGTTAGAACTGTCAGGGAGACCGTCCTGTTGAATCATGAGGTTCAGAGAGTACCCCCTTGCTTTCTAAAGTCCTCCTCAGAGGGGAGTCTGCATGCTGCTGGATCCACTCCTAGTCCCAGGTTTGGTCAATGGTTTATGTCTAAAGAAATATATAGATATATATGCACAATCGATCCTTTATATCACTTTGTCAAGATTTCAAGGTTTAACATGTTATTTATTAGTCACTGTCACAGAGGCCCACAAAATTGAATTAGAAAGGTTACAAGCCCCAAAGGAAACTTATCGTAACTAAAAATAGTTTAATACTCCAACAACATTAGTAAATTACAGGTTCTACATGCCAAGAGTACATGACTACATGACTGATTTAAGCTTAAGTTTTACAGGAAATTAACCTCAAACCCATTTCACCCACCAGTTAAGATGAGGACTTTCAACCTCAAGGAGTTATCTCAGGTGGTGTCTGGACCAAGTTGAGAGTTCTCGACTGCTGACCTGCTGCTTCGAGGAGGACAGGCTCACCTTGTCCTCTTGTGGGACCCCATTTATACTCTAGTCAAATCTGATCTGTGGTAAAAAAATAGGGTCTGAGGGCTCTTGGCTTTTGAACAAAGTGTGGGTCTAGCCAGCCAGTTGTGCAACCCTTTTGTAACCAAAATCAGTAGATTTTGTGGTTATCCAAGCCAGACCAAAGTCAGCAGGTATCTGTTAGCATTAGCAAATGTATTTTTATATTAGCACATACTGCGGCTCAACAGTCCTGCCATCAGAGCCGGTGCAAATGCCACACCACTAAGAAAAAAAAAAAAAAGAAAAAGAAGAAAAAAAAAGGGGGGGAGAAGAAAAAAAAAGAAAAAAGCCAAATATATCTCTATTGTGCCTGCAAAACAACTCTGCCAAGTCCGGAAACAACCTGACAGAGAAAAACACTTGGCTTGAACAGGAGTGTTTTATAATCAACATTATGTTAATGCATTAGGTTAGCGCAAGTGAGAAATATAATAACTGCTTTACAAGCTTTGCCCGAAAGTGGCATTTATAGGCAGAGCATGTTACCAGAAAAAATTAGAACATATTTACGGTAGCAATTTTTTTTTCTTCAGAAGGAAAAAAGAAAAGAGGGAAGACAACTAAGGAGATACTGTTTGAAAGTCCCCCACAGCAGCCCTGAAGCAGTTAGATAACGAGGAAGAGAGGAAGAAAAACATTTACCGGCTGTAAAAATAACAATTATGCACTCCTCTCCCCTCTAATCTCCCTAAAAGGATGGGGGAAAAGGCAGTAAGAAATAGGTGATCAAGTGGGAGTATCATTTTACACACAGCTGTACCTAAATATGCCAAGGACCATGGACCAAAAAGCCAATTATAATTAATTACACTGTAAGGCATATTATTTCAAAAGACCCTCAACATTAGTCAAGTTCTATTCTGTGTTGTTTTGAAATTATGTCAGCAAATGTGTACTTACACCAAAAGTTGAATGATTCTTTAAAATCTCTGTATACAGTTAATTCTAGAATGATCTGTGAATATAATATATTGCTAATTCACATCAGCATTCTTCTTTTGCAGTGAAACAGGCAGGAAGAAATTGTGCACTAGGAAATGCATCCAGTAAAAGAAAGTTTTATCTGGTAATTAAAACACCATTATTTTTTCATGTTTAATAAACATATTGTTCCTGCTGTTCTACCACCACAATTAATTCCACATTGGTGCAATGTTTCCTAAAAGGGACAGCTCGCAAAATACCTTTTTTCAGAACTATTATAGTACAAAATAGAATAGGCTTGGTCGATCACATATCTGTAAAGAAAAGTGAAAAACAGTGATTCTCATGCATGTCAGCAGCAGCATTTTGCTCAGAGACCACTATAAACAACGCCTGATGCAAAACAAAAATAACATCCATGAGTTCATCTAAACATAACATCTAAAATGTGCATGTACATTTCAGAAAAAAGAAAAATTATACATTCTCAGTTCATTCAAAAGATGCTTTTCTACAGACTTCTAAAGTTAATAACTAGTTTGTCATAATTTCCTTATTAATGAAGAGATTAAAAAAATCATTGCTTCAGTTGGCAAAAATAATTAGACCTACATATTCTCTCTGAAGTTTTAGGCAAGATTTCCCTGCCAAAATTAAATCCAACAGAGTAATTGGTGCATTTCATAGAATCATAGAATCATAGAATAGTAAGGGTTGGAAAGGACCTTAATATCACCTAGGTCCAACACCCCTGCCACAGGCAGGGACACCTCACCCTAAACCATGTGGTCCAAGGCTCTGTCCACCCTGGCCTTGAACACCACCAGGGATGGAGCATCCACAACCTCCCTGGGCAATCCATTCCAGTACTTCACCACCATCACTGTAAAGAACTTCCTCCTTATATCTAATCTAAACTTCCCCTGTTTAAGTTTGAACCCATTACCCCTTGTACTACCACTACAGTCCCTAAGGAAGAGTCCCTCTCCAGCATCCTTATTGGCCCCCTTCAGATACTGGAAGGCTGCTATGAGGTCTCCACGCAGCCTTCTCTTCTCCAGGCTGAACAGCCCCAACTCTCTCAGCCTGTCTTCATACAGCAGGTGCTCCAGCCCTCTTATCATCCTCGTGGCGCTCCTCTGGACTCGCTCCAACAGCTCCATGCCCTTCTTATGTTGAGGACACCAGAACTGTACACAACACTCCAAGTGAGGTCTCACAAGAGCAGAGTAGAGGGGCAGGATCACCTCCTTCGACCTGCTGGTCACGCTTCTTTTGATGCAGCCCAGGATACAGTTGGCTTTCTGGGCTGCAAGTGCACACTGCCGGCTCATGTTAAGCTTCTCGTCAACCAACACCCCCAAGTCCTTCTCTGCAGGGCTGCTCTGAATCTCTTCTCTGCCCAATCTGTAGCAGTGCCGGGGATTGCCCCAACCCAAGTGTAGGACCTTACACTTGGCTTGGTTAAACTTCATAAGCTTGGCATCGGCCCACCTCACAAGCATGTCAAGGTCCCTCTGGAAGGCATCCCTTCCCTACAGCGTATCAACCGAACCACACAGCTTGGTGTCGTCGGCAAACTTGCTGAGGGCACACTCAATCCCACTGTCCATGTCGCCGACGAAGATGTTGAACAGGACTGGTCCCAACGCTGATCCCTGAGGGACACCACTCGTTACAGGTTTCCAACTGGACATCAGGCCATTTACCACGACTCTTTGCGTGCGGCCATCGAGCCAGTTCTTTATCCACCGAGTGGTCCATGTAGCAAATTGATGTCTCTTCAATTTAGAGACAAGGATGTCATGCGGGACAGTGCCAAACGCTTTGCACAAGTCCAGGTAGATGACGTCAACTGCTCTGCTGCTGTCCATCAGTTCCGTGGCTCCATCATAGAAGGCCACCAAATTGGTCAGGCAGGATTTCCCCTTAGCGAAGCAGTGTTGGCTGTCACCAACCACCTCGTTGTTTTTCATGTGCCTCAGCATGTTTTCCAGGAGAAACTGTTCCAAGATTTTGCCAGGCACAGAGGTGAGAGTGACTGGTCTGTAGTTCCCTGGGTCTTCCACCTGCCCCTTCTTGAAAATGGGGGTTATATTATCCTTTTTCCAATCATCAGGAACTTCACCTAATTGCCAGGATTTTTCAAATATAATGGACAGTGGTTTAGCAACTTCATTCGCCAGCTCCTTCAGGACCCGCGGATGGATTTCATCAGGTCCCATGGACTTGTGCACGTTCAGGTTCTTAAGATGGTCTCGAACCTGATCCTCTCCTACAGTGGGCCTAAGGTCTTCATTCTCACAATCCCTGCATCTGCCTTCCAAGACTTGATGGTGTGGTCAGAGCATTTGCTGGTGAAGACTGAGGCAAAGAAGTCATTAAGAACATCAGCCTTCTCCAAATCCATGGTAGCCAGTTCTCCCGATAGCTTCCGGAGAGGGCCCACGTTGTCTCTAGTCTGTCTTCTACTTGCTACACACCTATAGAAGCCCTTCCTGTTATCTTTCACATCCCTTGCCAAACTTAATTCTAGCTGGGCCTTAGCTTTCCTAACCTGGTCCCCAGCTTCCCGGGTAATGCTCCTATATTCTTCCCAGGCCGCCTGTCCTTGCTTCCACCTTCTATAAGCTTCTCTTTTCCCTCTAAGTTTCCTCACCAGCTCCTTGTCCATCCATGGAGGTCTCCTGGCCCTCCTGCTGCACTTTCTTCTAGTCGGGATGCAACACTCTTGAGCACATAGCAGGTGATCCTTGAATATCGACCAGCAGTCTTGGGCCCCCCTGCCCTCTAGGACTGTATCCCATGAAACCTTACTAAGGAGGTTCCTGAAGAAGCCAAAGTCTGCTTTCTTGAAGTCCAGGGCAGTGAGCTTGCTGCATGCTCTTCTCACTGTCCTGAGGATCTCAAACTCAACCATCTCGTGATCACTAGAGCCAAGGCTGCCCTGGAGCATCACATTTCCAACCAGTCCCTCCCTGTTGGTGAGCACAAGGACCAGCATGGCACCTCTCCTTGTCGGCTCCTCTATTGCTTGAAAGAGGAAGTTGTCTTCCACACAATCCAGGAACCTCCTGGACTGCTTGCGCCGGGCTGTACCATCCCTCCAACAGATGTCAGGATGGTTGAAGTCCCCTATGAGGACAAGGGCCTGCGAGCGTGAGGCTGCTCCTATTTGTCTGTAGAGCGCTTCATCCACAGATCTTGATCAGGCAGCCTGTAACAGATCCCCACCGTAATGTCCCCCATTGCTGTTTTCCCTTTGATCCTGACCCACAAACACTCTGTTACCTCATCGCCCGTCCCCAGACAGAGTTCCATACTCTCTAGCCTATCACTGATATAGATAGTAATGCCCCCTCCCAGTCTGCCTGGCCTGTCTTTTCTAAACAGCCTGTAACCTTCCATTCCGACACTCCGGTCATAGGAGCCATCCCACCATGTTTCTGTGATACCAATGACATCATATTCCTGTAGCCTTGCACACATCTCTAATTCCTCTTGCTTGTTCCCCATACTACGGGCATTTGTATAGAGGCACCTTAGCCGAGCTCCAAATGCAGCCGACTCAATGGCTGGGGTAGCTGGAACATCTCTACATCGCTCCAAGCACTTATTACAGGTGCTGGCAACTGACCAGGAGTGTTGGGATGGATCAATGCTCCCCTCCCCCAACACATCTAGTTTAAAGCTTTCTTGACCAGCCTGGCAAGCCTCCTACCAAAACAGCTCTTCCCCCTCTTTGTCAGACCAGCTCCATGAGACTCCAGTAGATCTGGCCTCCCAAATGGAGCCCCATGTTCTAAATAGCCAAACCCCTGACTATGGCACCACCGTTCTAACCATTTATTAACCTGCCAAATGCGCCTAGCTTTTTTAAGGTCCTCCCCTTTGTCCTGGAGAATCGATGAAAAAACTATCTGAGCTCCAGAGCCCCTAACCACCTCTCCCAAGGCTCTGTAGTCCTTTTTAATGTTCTCCAGGCTACTGCTATCTATATCTCTAGCACCCACATGGACCACTAGAAGGGGGTAATAGTCAGCAGGACTTACTGGAGCAGGCAGCCTCTCAGCAACATCCCTGATCCGAGCCCCTGGCAGGCAACACACCTCCCTCGAGACTGCATCAGGCCGGCAGATGGGTGCCTCTGTGCCTTTCAAAGTAGAGCCCCCTACTACTATGACCCTCTGCTTTTTCCTGGAGGCACCAGTAGTGATCCTCTTTACTGGTGCATCAGCAGGATGCTCATTAGGGGTGGTGGGTGCTTTCTCATTAGCCCCCTGCAGAACTGCGAAGCGGTTCTGGGTGGGGACATCAGATTTAGGAGGAAGCCCTTTGTTGTTAATTGTCCTCTTCCTCCTTTTTTTGTTAGTTTTTCTCATAACTAATTCCCAGCTTCCTGGGTTGCTGCCCTCCTTCTTTCCTATATGAGCAATGCTGGACATTTGCAGCCCCTGTACAGTTTGGGCTTGAAGCAAGCAGCCCAGCTTCATCTCAGCTTCCTTGGCATCTTTTGGCTCTCCAACAGCCTCCCGCAGCTCAGCCACCTGCTGCAGGAGGACCTCCACCAGGGCGCACCGAGTGCAGCCCTGTCCATTGTGCACCCTCGCCTCAAGAGACCGGTCGAGGCACTTTCTACACTCCGAGGTCTGCGCCGCAGCCTCCCCTCTCATCGGCTCTGTCTGGGTGCCTACGCTGGCCACCGCCGGGGCAGAGCTCCCAGAGCGGGCCCTGCTCCTGAGGCGAGTGCTCACCATCCCGGTCGCTGCCCGCGCAAACTGCCGCGCCACGCCCTGGTCGCCTCCGCTCCCTGGGCTGGGTTTTTACCCACTGAGGGCTGGTGTCGTCACTCCTGGCACCGCCCCCTGTGAGTCAGCTGCTCGCGTCAGCTGAGCTGCCGGCTCCTGGGCGAGTCCTGTCGAGGACTTGAGGCTCCCTCGGTCGCTCTCGCTGCTTCAAACTGAGGCTCCTCGACGCTGTGCTTCCCCTCGCTCGGGTGTTAAAGGCGTCCTCTCTGGAGATAAGAAAACATCAGATTGAAATAACCATTTTGCCCTTTTCTTCTCTATGCAGCATGTGAGTAAGCTGGTTCTGTAATCACACAATACAGTTGCTCACCACCCGCTGACTGATACCCAGCCCAACCTAAGCAGCAATCAGTCCCTTGCGGGTAACTCCCCTCAATTTCTATACCAAGCATGACATGTTGTAGTGTGGAATATCCCTTTGGCTAGTTTGGGTCAGGTGTCCTGTCTCTGCTCCCTCCTGGCTTCTTGTGCCCCTCCTCACTGGCAGAGCATTAGAGACTGAAAAGTCCTTGATGAGACTAAGTGATACTGAGCAACAACTAAGACATCGGTGCGTTACATCAGCGTTATTCTCAGACTACAGCCAAAACACAGCACTGCACCAGCTACTAAGAAGAAAATTAACTCTATCCCAGCCAAAACCAGGACAAGGACTTATCACAGGACTGGTGAATCAAAATGCTTTGCATATGCCTAGCCTTTTTCTGAGGGCAAGAAAGAAGCATTTAAGGAATTCTATTTTTGCTGGCAACTATGCAGAACTGTTCTATACCTTGGGTATAGAAAATGAAGTCTGCAGAAATGGATTTAGGTATCACTCTGTCCAATGCAGAAAGAAACATTGGTTAAACATTTGTTAAGACATTAAAAATAAGCCAACAGGGCTACTGCTAGGTTGATGTAATCACCAAAGAGCGTTCTTGCCTGCCCAAAGAAGGATACAGAAGGTGGAATGGGTTTCTTTTTCAGTCTAGACTTCAGCATACCAAGTGCTACTGCCTGTGAGGCTTGCCAAGGGATGGCAGGACACAAGCCCATCTATAGCCTCAGTGTACTGCAGCATCAGACCACCCCTGGCACATGACTGCTGCCTCAAGACCCTCCTCACCACAAGCATCTTCATCATAGAATCATAGAATGGTTTAGGCTGGAAGGGACCTGAAAGATCATCTAGTTCTAGTTCTGGGTGAGACAGAAATAGACATATTCATAAATATGTTTATTGCAGAGTTAAATATCATCATATATATCAGATACAGTATGCACAATGTTGTAGCAAATGCTACAAAATCTCACAATGTTGATAATTTCTACAAGTTAATTAAGATTTGCTTATGAACAATTTAGCCAAAATGGAAACAAACCTTAATAAGTATTCAATATTCATCTACACCTATTCAGCCTAAAAGTAAAACATGACCTGCATGTGTGTGTTTGCTGTGCAAACTGAAAGGGTAAAACTAAGAAAGCTTCACTTATTCTTAGGTGAAAATGGGCAGACGGGCAGATGTTTGAAGCAAATGGGTAACTCATTGTATATATAGTGCTAATGAAGTATTCAGTAAGGCCAGCATGAAAGAAAAGTAAAAATCGGAATCAGGGAAGAGATCCTAATTCTGCAGTTCTAAGTACATTTAAATATGAACTTTAGTAATATTTCATTATGTGCCTAGGTGCCTTACTAAGTCAGCAACATAAATTTGGCCTACAAGAGTAATAAACCAAATTCAGGGAGACAAATGCTGCTGCCCTTATTCGGACAAGAAATCATTTTAACTTCATTGGGAATTACTGAAAGAAATCAGGTGGAACTCATAAGTGAAAGTTGATTTTGAACTTCCATAGGGTAACCCAGTTATTATATGACAGTGTAATTGCAGCACTGGACTCTGGAAAATACTAGAATGTAAACAAAGATAAAGTCTTATACTGTCAAAGAAAGTGCAGACTGTATCTACAGAATCTGGAAATGTGGGAGGTGAGGACTTTTTTGCCAAGAATAACTGTAAAGATTGAAGAGCCTCTGATTTTCTTTGACATATGTCAGTGGCATAAAAATGCTCAAATAAAACAGACAATCATCATTCATGAAACGTCAGTCTGCTGCAGGCATATCCTATGAAAGGACTTCTTCACATGGGTTAGGAGTAAGTATTTACTTCTGGCAAACTTCAACTTAAAATATTTTCAAAGTACTTGAATACCAAAAAAACGTGTTTAAATTCTCTCAAAAGTATATCTTGAAAAATGTCTTGTGCCTCCAAGAAGCAGTTAAACAATAGAAAAAGAAAACAGTTACATAGTAATAAAGCTAAATATCTTAAGAAATTAACTCTAGTTTACGAATAAGGCTGGAAGAAATTGTATAACTGATAATCACATTAAAAAAACCCACAGTTACGAAGAATATAACATAACGTCTAGAAGTGTCGAAAAACCAAACTAATCCTCCAAATTTCAATATATACTCAGTGAACCATTAACTGGTTGAACTTCACCTACTGTATTAAATCAACTATGAAGTCCACAGCACTCTACAAAAATCAGCAAAATCTGGATTCCTTTTAGCAAAAAATGCTGTCAGTGACACTTCTTATCGCTATGCTGGCGTTTAGATTGCATACCTTTCATGTACTCATAGATTTACAACTACTTTCAAAATTTGAAACTTAACTACTTAAAACTACTTTTAGTAGTTAAGTAGTAAAACTCATTAACTACTTAAAACTCATTTGGGTTGTTGGTGGTCACTACTTCCTTTCTCAAGGAAATACATGAGACTAAGAAGTAGACAATTTTTTATTCCATCAAAAATTGAAATAAGAGAAATAATAAAAAATGGTAGATATGTTCTTTCAGCCATGAACCTAGCCTGTGCATTGCATGTATGCCAGGACTATTTCTGTCTCATGAAATGTGTGATATGCTCTACTGCATACAGAGTAAAGATCTACAAATTAATCAATGTGAAAAATTTAGATTAACTTTTAATTTGTTGAATTAGTCCTGCAAATCTCAATAATGGTAGCATGGTAAATTAAGGAAAATGTTGGGGTTGATTTATCTTTTGCCTAAGTTGGGTTGCTCCCTTTGGTCATCACAATGAGAACAGACTTCTGGTGCTACTGAAAATTAATTTATCAAACTGACAAGTCCACAGATTGTACAATTTCCTACAGTCACTTCCTATTATATAGAAATCTAAATGTATTAAGATATTTCTACAAATTATTTTAAAGCAAAAATGACATATGAGGAAAGTTTGAGGGAACTGGCTTTGTCTTATCTTGAGATAAGACTAAGACAGATCTTACAGTTTCTTCAGCTACCAAATGGAACGGTATAGAGAAGATGGAGGTAAATTCCTCTTGGAAGTGCACAGTAGTGGGCCAAGAGGCAGTGGACACAGGTTGAAACACAGGAAATTCATATTAGAGAGATATATGAAGTTCACAATAAGATTGATCAAATATTGGAACAGGTTGCTTGGAGAAGTTGCTTGGAAACTTTGACCTTGGAGATATTTCAAACTTGATGGGAAAGGCCCTGAGATAGCTGACCTAAATTGTCTTTGCTTTTAGTGGCATTTTGGGCCAAAGAGCAAAGCACCTTCCTACTTGACTTATCATAGACTGCACCTAGTCTATGACACAAACTGGCTTTGAGTTCTAATAATGTAATTAAATATCTGGTGAAGAGCATTTCTGCATCAGTTTAAAAACGTTAAGTATATACAGGGGCACATTCAGTCAGTTTTCTAAAAAGAATTGGTCTGCAAAATTTTAGGAATTTGGTACATTTTCTCTATATTTACTGAATAACAACTAGCAGTGAAACAGTTACCCTCAGCTGAAATATGCTTAAGGGGTCCTCCCAGATTAAATCACTCTATAGTTGTCACAAAACATCTTTAGAGAAGGACACATTCTGTCAGTGGTGTTCTGTAATTTATTATTATAGATAAAACAGTCATTAACACAATGGGAATGATCCAAAATTTATGGAAACTCAGACACTTTCAGACTTCATTAACGACAGTTAATCTGTTAGGTCTTAAAACTATAGTATATTCAAATCTTGAATACTTTGAGTTTGACGGTCTGTGTGATTCAATGCAGAACTCAATCTAATTTTTTTTTTTTTTTTTTTTCCTGGAAATGCAGCCAATGAATGTCATAAAAAAGTCATTGCTAAATTGGCTATTGATATTTTTCCTAAAAAAGCATAATTGTAATTGATTGATATGTTGTAAATCAATGCATAGGCAGATACTGCTAAATAAAGAAAAAAAATTATTATTTAAAGACTGTTAATTAATTGGGAGAAAAAGGTAAAGGCCCTTGATACAAACTACATTTGTCCATAATGTCTATTTTCTCTTTAACGTGTTTCTTATTCAAGAAGATCAATTAGTTTACCAGTCCTTGAACTGATTTTGTACCCTGCACATTCCTGTACATTTGTAGGTGAACTGATTTAACTGGCTTCCTAGCCTGAAAATCTAGATCGCTGCAAGGTTATAACTACACACCAAGATTGACTATGGACCTTTTATTTCTGCAACACTCTTGATCCAGAAATCAGGCATCAACCCTTGTCTATAAAGGATTTAAAAAAAAATAAAAATAAAAAATTGTCAATATTCTCACATCTAGATCAGGGCTAGATATGCAAGCAATTAAAAATTCAGTTTGAACAGACCTGATAATCAAAATTCTTTCCTCTGGATGTTTATCTCCAGTGGAATATACAGAAAATGATAAATAAATGTACTATTTAACAGTGGAGACACCATATTTTGAGATACAGTGTTCTAAAGTATGCAGTCATTTTACTTAAAGCTTGTGAGTAAAGAAGATATTCAAGGAAGTCTTGAGATCATCAAGCAAGTCTTTATTTGAGTTTTTACTATCCTTTGCTCTTTTGCGATCCAAGCTTTTCCTGATGATACTGTCTTCTGTTAATAACCCTTTAGTGTCTGCAGATGGTATGTTATTTGTAGTCCTTCTGTTCATTCCTCACTTTGTTTCCATAAATCCGTTAGATTAAACCAGTTAATTACACAATGAACTATCAAATAACCTTTTCTACACTATTTACAAACTCTTACAGAACAGATCTGGTTTTGCCACATCCAGTACCTCTCTTAAAGTTACTAGGAGGAGTCTAAGTTTATATTACTGCTATTAAAGGACAGTGGAGGGTTAAAACAAGAGTATGACGGGAACAAGGTAAAAGCAAGAACAAAAGAAAACACTCTATATCAGATAGCACACAGTTCTGGTATTAAATGGCTAGCCTGGAGGTCCTATCTCAATTAAGTGACTTTAGTGCAATTACCAGCAATATCTTTTAGGTTAGATATTCCAGATGCAGAACGTAGGACAGGCTTTGCAGATCTCAAATTATCAGGAAGGACAGTTGATTCTCTGAGTGACTTCTGCAGGAGAGAAAACCTGAAGAAAATAAAATCCCACAATTTAGTACAGCTTAGCGTGAAGTGACTCTAGTGAATATAAAACACAGTTTTGCATTATTATTTCAAAGCACGTGTGAAATTCCACTCCTGGAAGAATACTGCAGGAGTCCCAGTGCATGCAAACAGTAGCTGATTGTGATTGCCTGCAGTATGAACATTGAGTTAGAGGAGTAGAAATGAAACAAGCTGAGGAGTGAAAGCAACTCACTAGAAAAATGAAAGCTACGTCTGGTAGTTTAATTGTACTGTGTTTGCTTCAGAAACTAAAGTATCTCCTGCCTGTAGCACAATCACTGAGATATCTAAATTGCTGACAGAATAGCTCAAGACATTACTGTTTCCAGGTTTGGTACCTAAAGTAATAATCTAGAAAGGTCTGCCTAAGGTTTTATTCTGATTATTCTGCCTCATCAGTATAATTCAGCTTGACTGCTTCAGCACAAAGTAGAAAACCATATAAACAACAGTGCTGAAGATGAGAGGTGATAAAAGCATTGATATAAAATACCATGTTTCCTAATTAATCTGAGGAGAAGAAAAGGAATGACAGCTAACTGATTTATGATGTAATTTGATGTTCCAATGATATCCACAGGATGCCCCTGTACCCTTAACCTTTTCCATGCTGCTTCTTCTGCATGTGAAATAAACACTGATATAAAATTCTGCGTATTTTCCTCATCATTGTAATATAAAAGTTTTTTTCCAACAGTGTCACTGCCAAGCCTTTATAATTCACATGTTGATGCCTGCCCCATTTTCAGGACTTACACGATACAGATGCTCTGTAATGGCCCTCTCAACCATTATGTACACTTGAAAAAAGTATAATTTAGAGTTGGAAGATGTTATACTCAAAAACTGAGCATTGGCAAAAGGGAAAACAATTCTATATAGATACCTAAGAATTAACTGTTTGCTCAAGTGATGTTTTAACTTCCCGAGTCCTCCTGGCCACGCTATTTCTGACACAGGCTTGGATGCCATTGGCCTTTTTGTGCCTACCTCGGCACAAGCTGGCTCATGTTCAGCCAGCTGTCAATCAGCACCCCACAGCCCTTTTCTGCCAAGCAGCTTTCCAGCCACTCTTCCCCAAGCCATATGATTTGAAAACCATTTTACCATAAAGTTATCAACAAAAAGAAATTTAAATATTCCCACTAAAATGGACACTTGCCACAGTCTAATTGGCAAAAGCACAGAGGCTGAGAATACAACACAACTGGCTGCATCCTGCTTGTGGCAGCAGCACAGGAGCAGGCAGTGCAGCCAAGAGGATTGTCTAATTACAAAGGTTAGATTATTTATTGTATATCTAGTAACTAAAGAGCAAATAGACATCAAAATACTATTGGAATATAACAGAGCAACGTTCCAAACTAGAATGAGAAACAAAATATGAGAAATGGTAAAGAAATTAAGGAATGGTAAGAATAGGAGTAATAAAAATAGGTCTGGCTCTTATCCACTACATTGTAACTACAGCAGGTATGTCCTCGTACTCACTGACTAACAGCTGTTATGGTATCTTCTTACCGGAAAGTTTGAGCAGTTTAGTATCACTATCATAATAACCTGCAACATAATGAGCCTTTTTTTTTTTTTTTAAAGAACTATACCTATTTATTACTTCACATTTGTGAACTTACTTTTCTTTCCTGTGATACAGGCATTACTTTTTTAGAAAGGGTAAAACCAGCACTCAGAAAGTCTCATATACATCAGTTTTTAGTTCTCCTTCTAATTTTAAAAATCTAGGTTCAATTTACATTAGGTAAGATTTTGGAAAAAAATTGTCACTGTCTTCTACAGTGACTTAAGCTGGAGAAAAGAAAAAGGAAAAATAGAACAAACTAATACATTCCTGGAATGTATTTGCCATTTGCTGCAAATTGCTGAATAAAGGATTTACTGAACCAGAATCATATCCGTATTTTCATATTAAATAATCTTCAGTGAACCTTTCTTCTATGAATTTCTCTAATCATTATATTGTCCTAGGTATAATGTTGGTATCCAGGGCACCTATAATAATGAAATCCAGAATGTATTCAAATATTATTTCCTTTTTCTTGGTTCTAGAACTTGTATGCTGTAGTGTCACTAGATGCTTCAGAAATACTGAAAAACGAGTGCCTATTCACCTTCTATCTGAGATTTGAAATTTTTTAATGTCTTCAGCATAATCTGCTTGATATCTTTCCAAGCAGAAGAATCTCAGTTTATTTAATGTATCCATCTGCAGAATGAAATAGATTAAACTTTATACTTGCAGTCATACTTGTTCCTCTGCTACATTCATTATTTTTAGTTCTTTTATGACCTTGTGGTTTTACACAGTGGTATAGTAATATCTTCTGTCTTGTTCTGTGTTCTTTCCCTAATTTTTAATATACCTGCTTCCTGAAGCACCACTAAGCACTAGAGCCGACATTTTCGTATAGCTATTCACAATGATTTCAAGAGCACTTTTCTGAGTGCCAATACTAGTTTAGAACCTACCATGTGCACAGGCAGAGCTCTTTCTCAACGAATTACTTATCAGCACCTATCACTGCTGAACCTCATTTGCCACATTTTTGTTCAATCACACAATCATTGTGGAAGCCTTATGAAACAATTCACTATATTCATTCAGTGTATTCATTCTTCTTTGCATTAAGAAGATTTGTATCACTCAACCTTTGGACTTCTATTATGCACAGTAACTTCTATTCAGTGCAAAGGCCAATCCAAGCAGCAGATTAAACAACAGATTTATATGAATGAATTACCATTTCAGACCATTTTGGACTCTGTAAGGTATAATGACTTTCTTAGACGTACTTTGGTGGTTCATTCTATAATGAAAGTTCAGCTTTAACTAAATCTTCTGTCTAGTGCCTTGGCAAGAAAGATCCAATGCAAGAAACAAGACTTGAATATTTTGAAGCACATTTTTACTTCCAATACACTTCTATTTCACGTTACCACGTTTATGCACATGTATCCACCTATATTTTACATTACTACTGACAAATGAATCATTACTACATTTTTTCTTATCATCATATTCTGGCTGCTCTTTTGTTGGGTTTTCTTTTCTTTTCCAAACTTGGGGCGTTTGTCCTATATTACCTTTTCAAACCAGTATTTCTGTCCTTGTAGAAGTGACAGATTCTGAAGTCATCTCATTGTCATTTTGCACCACCTGGTAGCCTTAAAGTGCTGTTGTACAACTGCAAATATAAAAAACTCCTGGCTGGCAGAAGTATAATAACAGCAGCTCCTGCATGGCTAACTGGACATCTGACATTGCCCTCCACCATCTGGACTCATTGTCGCTAGCACTGCCTGCAACAGTGCCCTAGAGCCAGGGGATGTAATGACTCTTCCTCATTTCCTTCTGCATCAAAAGATCTGCTACAGGAGGCAATTGTAATGGTGCATTAGATAACAACAGAGCATAGCTACACACTGCAGCTGAAACAAGAGAAGTTGTTTTTACTTTCCCTGTTATCTTTAATAGACCATCAAACTAGCAGCAGTACCTACACAGAACCGTTCCAGTCTAACTTGCTGCATATTTTCAAACGCAACCACAGATGTATTTAAAAATAGCATTTCTTGAATGGAAGATAAATTATTTTTCTTTTATTTCATATTCATTATTTAAAAATAGATCAGTTCCTAATGAGATCGTTCTTTTTTTTTTTCTCTCCGTCTTCATCTTGCGTAGTTTTACACAGAGTACAGTAGCTTTTTTTTTTTTACTTGTATGTAAGCATTTTTCTTCTTCTTGGCCTAGGACTTGAAGAATGTGATTATATTCACTTTTGAACAAACATCATTAGCTATCATCTGTATAATGTTTTCTCTAGGGTTTACCTGGATATTACTTTGTAATTTCTCTGGTACTTTAAATTTCCATTTCTGGCATCTTTAATGCTAATTCTTACTATTGCTCCCTATTTCCCAAGGTGAAAGTCATTAATAATTACTATAAGTATTTGATCTCCCACTTGCTGTGAGCATGGCTGGGGTGTGTGGCAATGACAAATTCATGAGCTATATGACCCATGTTGAGGAGGCCTTCGGGGAATTTGTAGTCTTATCAGAAGAGACCTGCCCAGGATGGAAATCTGGAGTGGTAGATGCCTGTGCCCAGCTTCCATTTATTATTTAACTGGCCTGCAGGGATTACAGAGACCTGGAATGAGGGGCTGCAGACAGGAGATGAGACAGGTCATGTCAGGGGTCCCCAGGGTGCTCATCAAGTTGCTGTTCTTGGCTGGTGCTTCCAGTCTGTGCAGCAATTCTCATTTCTGCTTTTTGATCTTCTGGGAACTTGTCCTGAGATGTTCAGAGCCAGGCTACTGTTGCTAAAGTCTGACTCCTGGTCAAGGAATGACAGAAGTCATTTAAGCTAACAATAGAGAGTGGGGCCAGAAAAGAGAACTGCTGTCTTGATCATAGCTCCCAGAAGCAGTTGTCAGGACAGGGTGTAGAGCACTGTACACAAAAGGCAGCTGTAAACTGCTGAAGACACTGGGATTGAGCAACATTGGTGGCGACATGAAACGGGGCATGGTCCCCAGCACTGATGGGAGCAACTACCCCAGCAAATCAAAGGCTTTCATTCAGTTCAATTTCCTGATGGAGGATGCTCTTGGATCACTAGGGATGATGGGACTGGTGGAGACTACAGCCCAGTACTAACAGTCAACAGATGTCAAAAGCAAAAAGTATAGAATGATGAGATGAAAGAGGAATGAAAACAAACAAAGAGGGCAAAGACCTCAAGTGTGCTCACATTACTAGAGTGCTGCAATGGACAAGCTCTTCAGCAAAGACAGGCAGGGATGACAAGGAATGAGCAATGAGGCCCTCTTGTGTGGTTGGTAAACAGGAAGCTGAACATGAGCAAGCAGGGTACCCTGGTGAGGGCAGCAGCATTGTGAGGGAGCATCATCCCCCTGCTCACTACTGTAGGAAAACATCCAGATACTGCACCTAGTTTTAGGCCCTCCAGTACAGGAAAAGCATTGACAAACTGAAACAAGCTAAGTAAGGCCTCCAGGGTGGTCAAGGCTGGAGCACTTGCCCTAGGAGGAGAGCTCATAGGAGTGTGGGGTAGTCATCCTGGGGCAGGGAGAGCTTCAGGGGGATCAGAAGCAACTGACGTGCCTGCAGGGAAGGGATGGAGAAGATAGAACCAGGCTATTCACAGAGATACAGGGAAGGATGGTGGGACACAATGAAGAAAATTTGAAACACAAAAAGTTCAGACTGGATGTCAGGATAAGTTTTTTCTCCATAAGGATAGTGCAGCAATGGAAAAGGCTCTCCAGTGAGATTGTGCCATCTCCATCCTCAGAGGTTTTCAAGCTCCACTTGGGTAAAGTCCCGAGCAATCCAGTCTGACCCCAGTGCTGTGAGCAGACGTTGGAAAGAGAGTTCCTGAGACCCCTTCAGCCTTATGTGAATTGCTCTACGAGTCTATGACATCTTTCATTTTAAAGCACACCGCAGCTATTAGAGAAATCTTACCACACCCTTATACACAAGAAAGAATGAAAGGGAGAATGCTGAAAGTATTAAGCATAATGTATTTCAGTTTCAAGCAGAGATCTCTTCTTCCAGCTGATAAAGAGATGAGTAAAGTTAAGGACATAGACACACAAAAAATTCATTCCTTCTGAATGCAAACTAGAAATTACAGATGTAGAAAATAAATTACCAGGAAGCCCAGGCTACCAAGTTTTGGTATTATAAAACAAATTTGCAAATTCATTCATCAAATTAAACATTTGATTTTTTGGCTTTGATGAATTTTGAACATAGTGTTGAATATTGTTTTCTATTTTATGAAGACTTCTGTCCCTGTTATAAATAAAACAGCAAAAGAAAATAAGTCCAGGCCATGAAAGATTGTTCACATCTCACCCATTCTCACCAGGAGCATATTTTGATAAATTCATTTCCTTGAGCCAACAAAACTTGCTCCTTCCCATAAACTGTATTTGAAGTTATCTATAATAATGAGTTATGTGTCCAGCCAGCTCTGATCTCCTTTCAAATACTGAATCCCCCAATAAATTTATTCACATCAAAGTGCTTATGTTTAATGATGATACCAATGGTGATATCATTCATCAAAATTATTTTTCAAATTATGATAAAATCAAGATTAAAGCACTGGTGACCTGTACCTTAACAGCTTACAGGCAGAAGAAACCAAGATTTGTAAAAGTCACACTAAACACGTTTATACAAAGCAACACAGAATACAGAATACTCATTAAACTCCTTCAAATTCTTACAGTATTAATAATCAGACTGTCAGGGATTTGACCTATTTGCTGTCCCATATAGCATCCTTCTGACATTTACCATAAGAAGGAGAAATGTGTTTTCTCATCCAGTACTACCTTGGTAGCAAACGAGCAAAGTAAGCACAGGAGCAAAGAACGCAGGAAACTGGGAGGAGTGACAGACATATCCTGGTTTGCTCTTTTGCTCATTTAAAATAATTATAAATTATTAAACACCTACACTAGCTATTCTTTTATTTATTCTTTGGACCATGGGAATAAGAAATGAGAGAGTCACACTTCTAACTTTTGTTTTCTCTGGGTGGTTAAACAGCATGCAGTATTTCACAAATGCAGAGACTTCACATGAAATCATAACACAAGTTGATCTACATGGGTAAGCATCATTAATGTAAGCTGGTATCTATTTTATGTAAACCAGGCAGGTACTGGCTTCTGTTTCTGGCTTTACAGAGTATGACAGCATTCATATTCATTATGAATGACAGTTTAGGAAATATAAAGAAAGACATACAAAGCAATTGTTCTTCAGATAAAGCATTTTTAACTCACTCTGCATTTCTCAGTGTCATGACCAGAGGGATGCATCTAGTTCTGTGCAGCTTACAATGCCAAACCATTTGACTGTACATTTTTGTTCTCTGTCAGGTCAGATATTTTTGCCCCAGCAAGGATAAGGCATAAAGGAAAAGCAGTGGGATTTCAGTTAACAGAGCACCCTCTCAATTGCACTATTCACTTTAAACAAGCACACCTATTGATGCAAAAGAACTGTCTAAGACCAATGAGTCATGCACTCCTGGGTACGGCATTAAATTGTTCTATTTATCAGACACTAGAGTGTTCTCTCTGTACTGTACATATTAAAGTACATTAAATTAGGACTATTGTACTGTGGCATTTCTATTCTAGACAATTGCAAGTTAAATCAATGCACATTTTATCATGTCTTTTAATGTCTGGAAACAGTTTGCTGCACAGTGCCTTGTTAAACACTTTGGCATGAATATTTACTCAGGATTGCTCTGTAATTCTGCTAACTTTGTGGTAAAAAAAAAAAGCTGTCTGCTTCAGAAACATTGTTCGTATACTAACAGTAGTATAGTTCATATACTACTCTTGCTCCAGCATGAGAGTAATCTAGTAACCCTCTTTAAGTCCTAGCAGCAACCATGGAAAAGTAGTAAATCTCATCTCAGTCCTTAACCATCACTGAATTACACATGGCTGAGAAAGAGGTCTGGAGAAGACAATCAGCTTCTGGCAGCTGAACTGGATTCAAAATCTGAGTGGTATGAACAAGAATCTGGGACTTCACCACACATTCACCTTGGTAAAAAAGCAGAAACAGGACAGCCATGAATTCCTTATCCTCATCTCCATTTAGGCCTTAATCAGAATGAAAAATATGACAAAGAAAATAAAATCATATTACTCAAGTAAAGCCAAGACACTGAAATTACAGACAATGCCAAGCCCAAGATACCTGCAAAATGTACAGTTCTTACATTAATGCATTTTCTGTATGCAGAACTTAAAAACTCCATCTAAACATAGATCTAAAGCCTAATCTGTAACAGCCAAATGACAGTGGCAAGTTTGGAAGTAGGCTTTAAAAAACAAAAAACTGACTGACTAGCTAACTAACGATAATCATGTAGGTAACCTAGGATTAAATACAACTGGCTCTTGTTCTCCAATTCAACTTTTCTTTGCCTGTTTGACATCACAGGAGTAAATACAGCTTTTAAAAGTCAAACAGAACTCATTTATTAATTTATTCTTAGCCTTTTAAGAATCATTATGCCAGCATAATGACACTACTGAAGTATTAATTGTCCTAATAGCAACAGATACTAGAGAGAAAGCTACTTGACTCATCAGAATTTGTTGACATATAGCAGTTAGCTATGAAAGTTGTCAGTGAAACAGATTCTTTTTCTTTTTCAATAAATAGCAATAATATTCTGGGAGGAATATAGTTCCTTTTTGAAACTACACACACTCTCACATATTCCAAGTGTGTTGGGAAATTCATATAAATGTTACTATAACATTTACAGTTAGAGACTACAACAACATATCCAAAGCTCTTACATGCTTCTTCAGTATCAACAACTTTTAATAAACAATGCAATGAAAAAACACCAGATCTTACTGCCAGTCACTCATGTTATCCAGCAACCAATTATGTGTATGGTTTTTGAGAAATTTCCTTTCTCTTCAGAAATTCTAACAACCCCCAAACGCTAATTTGTAAGATCAAAGTAACAATCTTGAAGCTGTCCTTGGTCTCTGCACAGTGTTAAGAATATCACAAAATTACATGAGCACAGTTGGATTGCAAGTACACCTGTTCATTAACTTTGCACAAACACACATGAGCTAATAATGGATAGTGAGTCACTACTTTGGTAGCTTCTAGTAACAGAAGACAGAGAGAGCCTATAAAGGGCTTCCAAGGTATTTACAGGAATAACATGCACCTCTAGTACATTACACTCAGCAAGCCTCAGCCACTTTCTTCAAAGTTCAGTCAGTCATCTATTAACATAATAATGCTGACAGAGGGCAGGCCAAGACTCGTGGAAAGTGTTTTGCTAAGACTTATGAAAGTTCTATTAGTGGTTAATTCAGAAAAAAAACATCATTTGACACCGTACATAAAAAAAAGATCCTGTTACTTGCAGTTTTGAGCACATCCAATTTACATCAGTCAGTGAAAAAAGACAAGGAGTATGAAAAAAGCTGCAACTCAAACCAGAAAATAAGCCTTGATTTACCCTTAAAGATACTTACAGAAATAATTGTCATCATAAATGCACAATGGGGAGCAGCTAACTGAAACCAGTTCTTTAGGAAATCTTTGGGTAATGAGAATATTTGTGTGACTCCATTACAATGTGTCCTCGCTCAAAAATCAAATATAATAAAAAATAAGACATGGAACAGATTTATATAGGTTTCTTTGGGCTTCCTTCTCCTAAGTTCTTCTTAATGTCTTTGTGGGTTTACTGTCAAAGTTAAAATAATTATAAACAGAGCAGGAGACAATAATGTTGTAGTGGAAAGCAAACATCATACAGGAATGGCAAAGAAGAATACTAAATGCACACGAAACAGTTGTTCTCCACTCAGCCAGCGTAAAGCCACAGGTGAACGACTGTAGAGTATCTTGAGAAAATACAGCAGAGGACAACAATAATGATCAGAGGTCTGGCAACAATGACTCAAGAGAAATTACTTAAGAAAATGGGAAATTTAATGAAGTGGCTGACACGATTTTTAACAACCCTCATCTACATTTGATGGAGGAAGGAGAATTCATTTTTCTATATCCCACATAGACAGGAAAAAAAAAAATCTAGAATGGGGATAATACAGATGAGATATTAAGGGGGGAGGGAAGCCTAGAATTATTTATCATTTATTACAGACAGTGGTTAGTAAGGAAGTAAGCTACCTGGTAATTGTGAACTCTCCCTAACTGATGATATTAAAAGAATCTATCTTGAATCATGCATATATCACTGATCCTATTTAGAGGAAATAAATGAACTTGGCAACATCTTGAAATCCTGTCCAGCCTTGCTTTATCTTCTTTTTTTTTTTTTAAGAAGAATTTCCTCTTAATTAGAAGAAAAACTATGGAATTGGAAAATTATTAGCATGTTTACTGGAAAGCGGATTTGAAAATCATATATATTCTGGTTTTCCTTGTCGCATACCTTATTTTACTTAGTACAGATCAAGGACATGTGCACAGATTGCCCTACTTGAAAACTCACATGCTCTCTCTTTCCAAATGCTGTACAAGATACCATTTTCTTTGTCTCTTTTCTCAGGATATATTTGCACGTATGTGTGCTGATTTGGTGTTTCTATAAAATAAAGGCAAGACCAACAACAGTCAAAGTGCAATTTAAGAAGAGTAAGACTATTTTCACTGGTCTGATTAATTAGACTTAATTAGATTTGACCACTGTAAATGTGGTCAAAAATTATTCAGGTTAAGTGGACAGAAATTAACTCTGTGACTTCATACACACAGACTCCTTCATCTTTATTCAGGAACAGAAAGAAACTGCAGGGTACAGACAGAAACAGTAATGATCGAGAAGCAAAGAGAGCATAAGTCAAAATCCACCTTGAGTATGTCCATATTATGTGGTTCTTAGAGCATAGACTACCTTTCTGCTATGTACTTACTTCTACAGTGCCCAGCACAGTGAATTCCTAATTGAAAAAACCATTTAGCAAATACAATTAGGTAGAAAACTAATGTGCTACTGTTGGATGTGTTTATGCTACAGGCTGATAAATTGCAGTATGAATAATGCATTTTCTCTTAAAATTTTTGTCAGAAAGGACAAAATTTGCTTTAATGCTTATTTTCCCTCAATTGAACAACAGAAAAATACTGATAATAGATTGTCAAAGTATTTTGAGTCTCATTTAGCACTTGTCTACTGCAATCAATTGCCATCTTTACCTATTGTCATGAAAAACAGACACCTCCAGACAGTGGATTTTCTAAATCAAGAATGAAATGCCAATGTTATTTAAAATTGAATAGATTTTTAGACACTTGAATTTTGTATGGTGGCAGTAACTCTGAACTGTGATTCTCCTGTTCTTTTTAAAGGGTAGAAATGTACAAATATAATGTTTGAATAGACAGTAAGATGGCAGTATTCTGGTTGCTTTACATTTGCTTTCTATCCATATATATAAACCCTAGTTTTTCATTCCACCATTCAAGCATTTCAGTCATTTCTCAGCAGAGGAACAAAACCATAATTCCACTGAAGAAACTGTAGTGATTCGATGGACAGCAGCAATAGTTAAAAAGACATACTATCTGTCAGCATGCACATTTTTGATCATTGTAAAGCTTTGAACAGCTTAGGGAAGTCGTCAGAAATCTCTCCTAAGACCACAATGACATACAAACAAAACATGTACAATAATTGGCTGTCACAGCTATGAACATAGCCACACATATAACTTGTACCAGCAAAGCAAAATACCTAACAAAAGCCTTATGCGTATTCTAAGACTTTTAATGAAGTTGATCATCACCACCAAAAGTATCCTCTCAAATAACAATGAAGCAAAAAGCACATTTGAGATAGCAACTTACAATATGATAACAATGAACATAATATAATCTTTCTCACCTTCTTTCTTCATACAAGGTAAAAAAAAAAAAGAGCTACACAGAGTAATTGTAGATTACTGGCAAAATATGTCACTATATAAATTACACTAACAGTAGTAAGTCTGATATTTTCTTTTTATACTTGACACAATCATTTGTAAGTTGCGATCCATAGTTTTAACACCTGGTTTATGTTATTCCTAGTTCAAATCATACCCAACTGAAACACTGCCATATTTTTATGGTTATAAGCCTTGAGTTCTGGTGTCCTCAACATAAAAAGGACATGGAGCTGTTGCAGCAAGTCCAGAGGAGGGCCACAAGGATGATAAGGGGGCTAGAGCACCTCCCATATGAGGACAGGGTGAAAAAGTTGGGGCTGTTCAGCCTGGAGAAGAGAAGGCTGCATGGAGACCTCATAGCAGCCTTCCAGTATCTGAAGGCGGCCTATAAGGATGCTGGGGAGGGACTCTTCTTTAGGGACTGTAGTGGTAGGACAAGGAGTAACAGGTTCAAACTTAAACAGGGGAAGTTTAGATTAAATATAAGAAAGAAGTTCTTTACTGTGAGGGTGGTGAGGCACTGGAATGGGTTGCCCAAAGTTGTTGTGAATGCTCCATCCCTGGCAGTGTTCAAGGCCAGGCTGGACAGAATGTTGGGCAACGTGGTTTAGTGTGACATGTCCCTGCCCACGGCAGGGGGGTTGGAACTAGATGATCTTAAGGTCCTTTCCAACCCTTACTATTCTATGATTCTATGATAACAGCCTTTTTCACAATGAAGGAAAATTCTGGCATTCTCTCCTAAAAATCCCTACACATGGAAACTTTTGCAGGCAAACAACAACAACAGGTTCATTGATGAAACACACCTGCTTTCTTGCACATCCTTACTAGACTGGTACAATATTCCTGCCCCATTGAAAACCTCTACTGAAGTCACTGCGAGTTTGAATGTCCGCAGACTGACAGATTAAGCCTTCATTGCATTCTTGTTTTTATAGCCTTGTTAAAATTTGCATTTCTTTGTGCTGGACACTCACAGAGCCTTTCTTGACTGTTCGAAATACTGATTTTCTTAATAAATGTTGGAAGATAGATATGTGCAGTACATGAAAAAAGTAGAAGAATAGTGATTGTTAAAAATAATTTTAAGACATGGTAGTTGAAAACAAATAGCTTAGTTATCATTCTAATAGATCTAACCCATTACTAGCTAGGGTACAACTTCCATCGACGACTGCTTTCAATTTGCAGTCTGTTGAAGAAAAAAAAAGAGAAAAAGAGATCTGCTGGTGTTCATCTTCATATATAGTTAAACAGACCAATCCTTTTCCAGTTCATGTCTATAACATTGCCAAACTCACCTTACCTGACAGTGATGGCCAGAAAGCCTGCAAATGGTATTTTTGCTCCCAGTTTTCCTGCTTCAATCAGGAAACCATGATCAGCATATTCTTGGCCTGGAGACAGGTTGAAAGCTAATACTATATGACTGTGGGGAAGTTCTTCCCTCTCAGACAATGCTGTAAAATGCCAACATATTCTTGGTTTTGACCATCTAGTTACAATATTCAAAGATGGTGGCTTTAATTCATTACTAGTAAGAAAGTATTGAACATTATTTTGCTGATGTAAAGGCTGGTTTAAACATTCTTTTTATTAGTTGGTTGTAATTTCTGATTTCTCTGGGTTAACAGGTAGCAGTCTGGCATTCCAGACTTTTTTCTTTGTATCCTTGAATGCTGCTATATCTGTAAAAGAATATCTATGCACATATAAATAAACATACATATCTTATACCATTCCATATTTTTTTAGTCTTTTTTATATATTCATGCATATAAGAGGGCTTCCTCATCCTAATTCCACAGGCAATGAACCACATGGCATTCAGGGACGATGTGGAAAAGAGTGGTCACTTTTAGAAGAAAATAGCTCCAGTGGGATTCAACAGCCCAAGAACGGCAAGGCTGCTGCCACTCCACATCCTGTGGTCCAACCAGTCACAAAGCTGAAAATGTGTTCCCAGCAGACACACACAAAGCAGGAGTACACGCTAGGCATATACAGAGACATAAATAACACAAATGGCCTCATCCTGCTCCCTGAGCCGGATGGGAGTCCCCTGGTCCCACAGCCGATCCACTGTGCTCTCACCCCTCACACCCAGGGCTGGGCATCAGAGAGCCCCTCGCTCCCAGGCCATGTCATCTGCTTACTGAACGGCTTGACCCTCACTGGTGCTCACACACTCTGGCACACCCATGTCCAGTCACCAACACAGGGACAAGAGGGCCCTCCGCCCCAGGATCTGGCCCCAGCTGCTGCACACGGGACACAGTAAGCGTTCCGGCAGGTCAGAGCTAGGAAGGAATTCAAGGAGACAGGACAGGCTGCGCTAGTCAGATGTGCCAAAGCAAGCACACTGACCAGGCAACTATCAACACGCAACCGGTCCTTTTTAGCCCCTACCCCTTTATTTCCCCGCTCTTGTTCCCTCCTAAATCACTTGCACCTCTTCCTTATCCCCCGCTTTGGTTCCTTCCCTAAACATACCTAAAGAAGTCCTGTGCCATCCCGAAATCCTTTTCCAGTGCAGCCCAGAACGCGTCCCACCCCTTGGCAGCAACCCCCCCTACTGTGGGAAGTGATCTGGAGTGCAGCTCCCCATGGTCGCGGTGGGTGTGCCTGCTGGACACAGGGGCTGACAGCTCTGTTGTGATAGCCCTGGGAGGGGGTAAGATGCTCTTTCCTGGGAGTCCTTGCTTTGCGTCCCACCTCCATTGTGCGCCCCTGCGCTCCCCTGAGTTTGTGCAGATGGATGAGCCTTTGATGGGCTGATGGCCCCTGTTACGAACTTGAGAATACCTCTGTAAGCTACTATTTGAGTTCCCCCTCACGCTATTGTCTCTCTGAGCTCCGTGGTATGTGTGTAGAGATTTATCACATAACTTAACAGTTGCTCTTAAGCAGAAACAAAGTGAGAACCTGAAAATGGAACTGGAATTTCTGCAGTCCTCAGTTGAAAGATTCTCTTTCAGCTGAAAGAAATCTCTGAGGTTAAGAAGAAATTAGTAACTCGGGAAATAACAGGAGAAACTAAATATAAAGTGTTGATTGATCAAGACTAAATTCTTGGTGAAGACGAAAAGCAGAGAAGTACCAGCAGACATAATAAGGCCAAAATACTGAATTCCTTTTTAAATCACTCCTTCCTAAAATATCTGCTGCTTGGACATAGCCTGCCCAAATGGTAAATTAAGAGAAAATATTTCAATTTTGAAGAGAAGAAAAAAAATAACAAAACCACAACCCCTTCAAAAAAAAAAACCAAAAAAACCACAGGAGGGAGACTGCTTAAATATGTTAGGAATTTTCATATGAGCTAGGTCTGATGAAGTCCATCCTAGAATACTTAGGAACAATCAATGAAGTATTTCCTGTTGATTTTCAGTCGTTATCTTGAAGAACCCATACAGAAAGGTACATCCTGACATTCTTTCTAGCATCTACAAACAACTCGTTTAAATGTGAGCATGTAAGGCACAAGTACTGTGGACACATCTCTATTCCTTAATACATCTGGATGTTCCAAGACATCCCACCCAGCATCTAACTATGTTGCCGTTTTTATGCTTAACAGGTAGACACATGAAAAAAAAAACCAAACCTCCAGACTTGAAGGCAGTAATCAAAGAGAAAGGGAAAAAATAATTTTAAACCTCCCAATGATTCCTCAAGTCAATGAATATTAGAATCAATTGATTAATAGTAATACAGTAAAATGAATGTAATTAAGGAATCACAAACAAGTCTTCTTTCACTTGGCAACTGTTGAAAATTAATGTACTTGTATGCGCTTTTAAACTGCAAATGCAGTTAAAAACACTGAATAAACTTCAAGGTTTAGTGAAGGAGATATTGGAAACTTTCAGAAAATGGGACTGCACACAAGAACTATTATGCCTACACAGGAGTATTTATAGCATGAATAATGTTTATTATGTATTATTTATGTAATAAATACATTGTGTCCTTGTAAAGTTGTTGGAAACTGCATAGAAGGAATTCCTCACCAAGAGGGAAAGAAGATAATCTACAATTAAAGTTTCGTTTTTATTTATTAAGTTGTGAAATTTATAGTCATTCTCCTCAAAAGTTAAAATTTTGAGGTGACTTTAGATTTGTAATTTATCTGCCTGCGGAATCTGGGCAGGACAACCTATCAATAGGTCCAGAAGCAAGCTTTGAATGTAACACCTGATAGCTGCAGTTAAGTGCCCTCTGTTTGCACGAACAAGGTGTGAAGAAATCTATTAAACAAAGGGAGGAAAAGTACTTTTATAAGTTGACAATTCTCTTTTTTGCTGCTTGGTTTTCTGTAGACTTGTATCACCATTTGCCGTTCAATCACCTCCCCAGAAAAATACTTCATGATATCACAGTGACAATTAAGACAGACAGAGCCTTAAATATAGAACACTACTACATGGAAATCATCAGTGGGTGACGCATTATGAGTGGGACTGTAGGCAGTGTCTGGAATTAAGCAATCCAATACCTCTTTCTGCCTACTTCCACTGTGCTTGCAAGATCATTGTAGGTTTAAGAACAATTATTATTTTATGCACCGTATCTACAGCTTTCAGTGAAAACAGGTAATTAATGGTCTAATAAAAATGGACCAAACCCCCACAGATTTGCTGTTTTTTAAATATATTTGACACTCCTTCAAAATGATACATTATTGACTATTATTGCACAGACCAAACAGAGAAAAGCCACATCATTAATTCAGTGACCAGGGTAAACTTAGTATCAGTAGCACTTATCCATAAGAATGTGTATTTTGTTGAACATAATTTATTTCCATCTACATGGATTGCCAAACTGCAGCCAGATTTTCAGAATACTCTCTCACTAATTCCTGGCATATATTTCTAAAATAAAATCAGGTAGTACCTCACCACTAAATATACAGAAGATTGTGTTGATGACAACTACTACTCACTATAGAAAACTATGTATTTTTCCCAGTAGGATTAATACATTTCTCTTCATGGTTTTCAAAAGCAGAAAGTTACATACTATTTCTAAAAAACAGTCCTGCTGTCAATGTTGAAGTACATGAGTGGGTGCAAAATGAGATGCAGACAAACATATCCTTGTTCTTTTAAGATAACCTAAAAGACCCATATAAAACTGAGAAGTATATATACTTCAAGAATATCAGTAACAGATTTTTAGTTCAGATTGCTGAATGCCTTTTAATCATCGAGAACAAGGTTTATAATTTCTACTCCTTTAATTCCAGCCTTTTTCACACAGATTCACTTTAACAAGAAAAAACTAATGATGCACTGTACTTTATCGTTTACAGTACTGTATATAACATGTCACAACTGATTTTTCTCTGAGAAGTTTTTTTGAGAAACAAATTTCCAGTGGGTTTTGGGTTTTGGTCTTTGTTTTCGGTTTTGGTTTTTTTTTTGAGCAACGTATTTTCTATATCCCTTAGTTTTTCTGATTTTGTTGACATACCTTATTCTGGGTTAATGCTCTTTTTACATTTCTCTCTTTACATTTCCACTAATATTCAAAAGCTCACACTGCACATTGATAAGCAGACAAAACAACAAGTAAATATTTTCCTTAGAAATGAGATTTTTGAACTTCTAGAAAAAGAACAGTTTATTAAAACTTTCTTACATTACAGTAGATGTTGTAGTGTAATGGTAACTTCCTTTGGAATCTTCCTTGCAGGAGTCCCATCTGTAGTCCCATCTATGCTGGGCTGGGTGGCACAAGTGAAATGCAGACAGCAGGAATGGAGAATTTCAAGTCTTTAAAAGCCATTTCTTTCTAATCCCAGTTAACAGGAAAATAATTCTGAGTGGATTTCCCACCCTGTCTAGAGGGAAATAAAACCAGAATGTAGAGTATTTTATTTCTATAGTTACTAGATTACATGCATCTACTCTGAACTATCTTAAGACTTGAGTTTAAAATAAGCCTCCATAAATGAAATTATTGTTTGAATTACTAGCCTCGCACTGAACGCGGAAACAAAAATACAGTACTTCATATAGGCTTTTAAATACACCATACCTGTGTGCATTGTTATGCATCTTAAACTAATCTGAGCCAACACAGGACTATGCAAAGATGCTAAAACGAATGATCTTACCACACTTGTATCATTTTCACATTAGACTATTCTTTGTATAGCTTGAAAACATTTCATTCACATTCACACATATCACCAAGGAGGCTTACTGAGCCTCTCCAAAATGCTTATCAGTGACTGAGTAAATGTCTGGAACATCGAACAGAGACAGTCAGGAAATTTCATCAGTCTTAATTTAGGATTGAAATTTGTAGTGACAAGTCAAGTCATGGTGCTAACCATGATTTTGTTATTTCCTCATTCTGAAAGTTAATAAGATCAACAGATACCAAGCCATGGTTGGCACATAGCATTTTTTTAGGCAGTAGCCCAGCACCAAAGCGAATGCAGTTACCATCTGTGTTTCTCTCTGTGTTTCCAAAAGGTTGGGAAGCTCAGAAGCACTCTGAACGGAATTTGCATAATAAGAGACACACTTTCTGCAGATTTTCCTCTAGAGCTTTGTAGAAACATTCTCATAGTATTAAATGAATTTCATTATTATTTCATATTATATTCTTCTACATTCGTGAGGGCAAGTATTTAACATTCCTGAAAGTCATCAGTAATTAATCATAGCTCAGGTGACAATAATGAATTATCTCTTCATTTCACTGAAACTACTAAGCAATAAACTAGGTCCAATGATCTCATGATCTTAATGGACTAAGCTATAGCCAGGTGACCTACACTGCTCTTATTAACAGCTAGGGCATTAGAACAAGATCAGATGCCTTGGCATCTAACTTTATTTAACACGTGGAAAAGATTGTACCTAACAGTCCTTTGGAGAGTTTATAAAAAATGGAGTATCTAGATGGACACTCATGCTTACTACTTATTATTATTGATTACTGAATAAGCAAGGAAAAAAATCTGGATTTAATACCTGAATAACACCATAGCAAATGTTTTAGTCATAGTTTCTTGCTTTCTTTTACTTTCAATCTTATGCTGCTATAGTCTTATTCAAATATAGTTGAAAAAGCTTTGAATCAAAATTCAGGGAGCATTTTGTGAGCCTGGATTACTCTTTGGATTACTGCAGTAATCACTAAGTGCAATTTTCTTTTTCTTTATTCTTTTTGAATAGCAAAATAATAACTTAAAAGGAAACAAATGACTGTGGCTGAGGTGGATACTCAATGGCAGGCAGATTTGGTGACTGTACGACAGTGGTATGATGGTACATTTTAAAAAGGTATGTACATAGCGCACATTCATCCCACATACAGTGTGATACCAGAGTATATTATTTAAATATCATTAAATGTTTCTTTGGGCACTTTACTTATCCAACTTATGGCCAATGTCCAATGATTTAATGCTATTTAGAAAGAAATTCAGACTACCCTCCCTATTCTACAGAAAAACTTTACAGTAACCCACTATTTCCAGCAGAATGAGATGCGCACACGCAAAATATCCAAAGAGATGCTAGTACTATTACGTTGTAATAAAACAGTTGTTATTAAATGCAAAGTAGGAATTTGGAAGTAACAGTTTGGTGTAAAGAGAACTAAAACCAAAATGGTTCCTAAAAGGAACCTCGAAATACTGCAGTCTGTTTCTAAAAGGACAACAACATTTTCCATAGGTCAAATGGATTTCACATATCGCGATTCTAAGCTTATTGATTTATTTTTCTTAGTCACCATTTGTAGGCTTAAAAACACGATAAAATTATCTGGATTTAAGTCCATCCTTCCTTTCCTTGTTTGGTACTATAATATATAGCTCATGATCAGTAACAGGAAATACTAAATATGGCACAGGATTATGCTAGTGTGAAGAATGCTAAAATGAACACTTAACTGTGAATTTTATGTGTATTTCCTTTCAGATCTCACATACTATGTTAGCAAACAAAGATGACAGTGATCTGTAGGGATGACATTTAAGAAGGGAAGAGAAAGCAGAAACAGGGTTTCCAGCCTGTCATGCACAGACAGCCATCAAGCTACACTTAAGCTAAATCAAAAAAAACCACCCTTAGGGAAGAGTAATAGGGGGAAGATGACTGCTAGCTTCAAGAGAAATGTAGACAAAACAGAGATAACAAAGTCTAAGTTAGTATTGACTTCAAGTCCATCTCACTTTTAATCAAAGTTATAGAAGTGGTCAAAAAGAGGTATTCGCAAGCAGTGAAGGATCCTATAAAGCAGTTATATGCATGACCAATAGCACTTCCTCAGCAATCACAGTTTGCTTTTCTTTCTTGCGATCAACCCATTAATCTGTACCTGTCTTTCCATACCCAAAAGATTTCAGTGCCCCTCTGAGAGTACCACTCCAGCAGGATGCTATCTTTGGTACTTTTTATGGCCCTTTAGTGGGGTTTGTGGTTTTGTTTGTTTGATCTAGAACGTTCAAAAATTGCCCCTAGGCTGAATTCAGGGCTCAATAAAAAGTTTTCCTGTGTAATTTTTTCTGTAGTTAGCCATCAAAAGAAGGAAACTCTAGTAAAAATTGATTTTTATTCTTAAAAGAACAGAATGACACAGAAACGTATAAATATATTCTGTGAATGTTTATATTTTCCTTCAGTATTAAGTGTTTTTGCTTAATAGAATGATTAATTCATAGAATCATAGAATAGTTAAGGTTGGAAAGTACCTTTAGATCACCTAGTTCCAATCCCCCTGCCATAGGCAGGGATGCCTCACACTAGACAATGTCACCCAAGGCTCTGTCCAACCTGGCCTTGAACACTGCCAGGGATGGAGCATTCACAACTTCCTTGAGAAACCTGTTTCAGTGCCTCACCACCCTCACAGCAAAGAATTTCTTCCTTATATCTAACCTGAACCTCCCCTGTTTAAGATTAACTAAAGGCAAAGTTGTATCACAGCAGAACCTAATACCTAAGGGACTTTTCTACTAAATCTGCATTAGCTTTGTACTACAAGTTTTAAAGAGCACCTGCAGTTTAATGTTCAGATATATTCTTCCACAGAATGAAGGGTGTACAGTAATGTTTTTAAGGCTTGGAGCTATTGTCAATACTACATATTATGGTGTTAAAAGCAAATTAAAGTACAAATAACAACTTTTATTCTTCCCATAAGGGGCAAAAAATAACTATGTTTAAAATAAAAACATAAGCGGCATGAAACATGGTTGACTTGCCTGTTAAATATTATGCACAGAATTTTTTCATAATTGAGATACAGAAGCATTAGCATATCAGTATTCTTTTGTATTGAACTAAGATGATTTCAAAGCATACAGGATTCACTGATATACTCCATATAATGCAAAATTTCCAATTACATGACAATACATTGAAATTGTAAAAAATGCTGTTAGCTGTATTTCTTTCATAATCTATATTAAGATTCTGATATATGACATTTTTATTGTTTGATTCTTAATGACCTGGTTTTGGCTGGGATAGAGTTAATTTTCTTTGTAGTAGCTGGTGCAGTGCTGTGTTTTGGCTTTAGTCTGAGAATAATGCTGATAACACACCGATGTGTTAGTTGTTGCTCAGTATCACTTACTCTGATCAAGGACTTTTCAGTCTCTCATGCTCTGCCAGTGAGGACAGGCACAAGAAGCTGGGAGGGAGCACAGCCAGGACAGCTGACCCAAACTAGCCAAAGGCATATTACATGCCATAGAACATCATGCTCAGTATATACTGGGAGGAGTTGGCCAGAAGAGGACAATCACTGCTTGGGGATGGAGTAGGTATTGATCAGGGGGTGGTGAGTAATTGTATTGTGCATCACTTCCTGAATTTTACTACTCCTTTTTCCCCTATTATTGTATTTTACCTAATTTCATTTATTAAACTGTTCTTAACTCATGGGTTTTACCTTCTTCCAATTCTTCTCCCTATTCCACCTGTGGAGTGGGGAGAGGAGGAGAAGTGAGTGAGCAGCTGCATGGTATTTGGATGCCCACTTGGGTCAAACCACAACAAACACATAATTGACAAACACATAATTGACATCATAGTAGCTCCTACTGATCTGGTGATTCACACTACTTGTTTTGACTTTCAGCAGCTTGATATAAATCTATGTTAATATTGTTTTGTGTTCCTGCCAAGTTTCCATCTTTCCTTCTTGACTTCATGGACATTTATTTAAGAGGCTAGAATTTCACGGGCATTATATGATCAAACATTGCTAAAAGGCTATCCTTGAGAATTTAAATGGCCTACAGTAGCATAGAAAAGGTTGTTTAGGGCAACATACAGAAAAAATCCAATAAAACAGGAATTGTTCTTCACTGTTACCAAAGTTTTACTTTAAGGTCATGTTTCAATTTAGGCATTGATATCACAGCATCTTTTGCTCTCACCTCAAACTTTCTAATCTTCACCCTCATACAGCACTAACGTCAGAAAAAAAGTATGTCAAACTAAGAATCCTGCACTACTTAAATGATTGGTTGTATTGAGTTTATGTGGCCAGGTTTTGGTAGCAGGAGGGCTGCAGGGGTAGCTTCAAACAGCTTGTTTCTCTGACAAGAGACCAGGAGCTACCCCCATGCCAGAGCGTGTTCTTGTCAGGTCTAAGACAGACCTGCCACTGGTCAAAGTTGAGCCCATCAGTAACTCATAAAAATGGGGGGGGGGGGGGGGGGGGCGGAAAACCAAACCACTGCACAGCAGCAGTGAGAAGAGTGAGAAAATGTGAACAAAACAATTATGCAGACACCAAGGCTAGTGAAGAAAGAGGGGGAGGATGTGCTCCATACACCAGAGTAGAAATTCCCGGCATCCTGTGGAAAAACCATGGTGGAGCAGAATCTGCACTGCAGCCCACGATGAACTCCACAGGCATTATGCAGGTGGATGTGCCCCAAAGGAACCTCCAGCACATGGAAAGCCCATGCAAAAGCCAGTTTTCTGGCAGGATCTGTGGCCCATGGAGAATCCACACTAGAGCAGTCCATTCCTGAAGGACTGCACTCCATGGAAAACACCCATGCTGGATCAGTTCCAAAAGAACTGCAGCCTGTGGGAAGCACATGGAAGTTTGTGAAAGACTGTATCCTGTGCAAAGGACCCCACACAGGATCAGATGAACATTGTGAAGAGGAGAGTGGCAGATAGAGAGTGTTACAAACTGACCACATCCCCATCCCTCTGCACCAGCTAGGAGAAAGAGTTAGAGAATTTAGGAATGAAGTTGAGCCTGGAAAGATGGGAGGAATGAGTCAAAGGTTTTCAGTCTTAATTTTTTTCTAGCCTACTCTGTTGTTAACTGATAATAAATTCATTTTCCCCAATTTCAATCTGTTTTTCCCACGACAGTAATTGGTGAATGATCTCCCTGTCTTCATCTGACTCATGAGCTTTTCATCTCATTTTCTCCTCCTGTCTTACTGAGGAGGAGGGGTGAGAAGACCAGCTTGGTGGGCACCTGTCAGCCAGCGCAGGTCAACCTACCACATTGGTGTTTATAAAATGAGATGAAATGTGCACTCAGGGGATAGCTGTACATGATCAGCACTTTGACAGTATTTTGGGTTGGCTTTTTTGCTTTCTTACCTCCTCACTGTGCTGGTTAAGGGCACCAAACTAGTAGAAAGCTCAGTGCATAATAGTATTTTTCCTGGGTTCATTTTCTGCCAGATGACCATTCTGAATAACTCACAGAGAAGTCAGGTGAGCACACATCCTGAACGTGTTCAGACTATGCAAATATTGCAGCATCACCCAGGCCAGAGCTGAGGACAGGGGTTTGCCGATACCAATCAACCAAAGTGTTGTGAAATCACATAAATGAATGTTTGAAGCACTAAAAAGAAAAGAAAGTGAACACTATGAACAAAAGGGTTACCAATCTGTGAGAAATGCAGAATGAGAATTATGGCTCCAGCGACAGAAAAAAGAGTACTAAATACATTTTAAGCATCATTTCAGTTTGCATAGCCAGCTATCAGCATATCTCCAGTCACCTGCTGTACATATTTGTAATAAAGACGGATTATCATCTCCTCATATTCCCTCTGTCTTTTAGAGTACAGTTAATACAAACAAATACATCTAGACATTACAATGAATTAAGTGACATTTTATTACAAATCCCTTCAATTAGAATTACAGTAGAATTAGTCATCAAAAGGAATGAAACCACAGTCAAAAAAAGAAATTAAAACTATACAATACAGACACTGGATTTAAGAAGTTAATTTTGTCCAATGAAAGCATTAGATCTAGTCTAAAACCAGTCATTTACGAGCCAGCTGGAACTTTATGAGTTTCTTACTTTAATTCAGCTATATTATTATAACCAAACTGTTTTTAAAATGGCAAACTCATTCACCATATATTCATAAATGATTGAGAATATTTAAATTCACATTTCTGTTTTCCTTCACTTTTTGGATGAAATCTGTGGAAACGCAACAGTCTGACAACTCATAGGCTATCATATACTTCCTGATATGTCCCAAATGCTTACAGTAAAAAAAAATCTTCATAATCTGAAGAACTTTGAGGTATTTTATTTCATTTAACTTCAATTGCTTTAGGAAAAGCTTGTAAAAACCACGAAGTATACCAAAGATATGACAGGCCAAAGAATTTCACATTTCCAAAGAAAAAGGAGAACCTAACACGAAGTACCGATCGCAGACTGCCAAGGACCCCTCTCAACTACTGTTCACGGGTATACCTTCAGCTTAGAGTTTTACACAGTATGTTCTTTCCCATTTCAGGGACCAAGGCCATTGAGCTCACCTTTTTTTCAGTTCAGTATTTAGCCTGCTGTCACATGAGAGGTCATCTGCTTTGTTTCCTGATTTCTCTGGTTTACTGCCCTTTTTTGAGTCCTTTGCAACAACATCCTAGCTCATCCATCCATGTTTCCTTCTATGAAGATGACAGCAGGTGTAGGGATAATGCCTCCTACCATCCAAACTGTGACCAGAGTGCAAACACAGGGACCAGGCTTTCAGAACACAGCACAGAGGACATCTGTCCTAAAATGTATACGCAATTATCATCACTGTAACTTTCATAACAGATCTTAAATAACTGTATGATACTAAAAAGCATTTTTGGATGCATACAGAAAACAGATTCTAAGGGTTGTTTAGTATTAAATATTTAAGTTTCCTTGTGAGTGTGGCTAGGCATGCTGATGTAATCATATACTCTCCAAACAAGGGATATGAAAAGGAAGATACTAAGTTTTCTATATCCTTTATTTATTTATATATCCTTTATTTATTTATCCTTTATTTATTTATTAATAAAGGACCAAAAGGCAATGTAACCCAAAGGCAATTTGAAATACAAAACAGGCTAAGGATCATGACAACAATATATTCCAAACCTGGCCTCCCACCAACACTATCTTGCTACTTGGAAGAAAAAACAATGCAAATAGCCCATTTGAATAAAGTAAAAAAAAAAAAAAAAAAACCACAACAAAAACAACAAACAAGCAAACAACAAAAAAAAAAAAAAAAAAACAAAACCCAAAACACCACCCAGATGGACATACAAAAAATGTTTGTAAAACTTATGACTTATTTGCAGTGCTACCCCCCACATGGAGTCAAGCTATACCCCTGCTATTTAACCTCTATGCATTTTTTGTACTTTTTTCATAGTTATCTTCTGTATGATAAATACATATTATACTCCTAGTATTCACCTTGCTATGATAATATTGCATATGCAAGGTTGTGATCTATCAAAAACTTTAATTAAGTGTTGCTATGACTTTCTATAGTTATGAGCTGTAGGTCCCAAGAGGACAAAGAGATAAATAAAAAGAACGAGTTTGTATGCATTCCTCTAATAGTCTTCAACCCATTTCATGGGTACGTGCACTACAAAAAGAAAAGGGATCATATTAGCTTCAGTAGGAGAGGCATGAAATTCAGAAATGACTAAATTTTGTGTGTTTACAGCTTCTGTATACTTAGATTTTGACTGAATTTTAGCAAATAACAATATTGCTGCTGGGTGAAACTAGATAAACTGTTTCAGCCCAGAACAGTGGGTACTTTTGTGAAGGTTTTTCAGATGACAGAGGCTTGGTAATGAAAACGTTCAAACGTTCAAATAACAGCCCAAATTGCACCACTGCAATAAGCTGCAGCATAAAAATTTAAACTCTCTTAGAGCTTATAAGCTTGCCTTAAATGGAGCGAAGCCTTACTTAAGTATGATCTTTCTATTTGTTCAAATTCAGCATATATTACAAACAGAAATGTAGGAAAATAATATAAAAATTAATGATTGTTAGGTAGAGTCCTTCTTTTTCTTTAAAAATATGTTGTGAAATGGAGCTCATACTCAAAAAAAAAATCCAAGCAATAGTGGAGTAATACAGCCACCCATAAAGTAATCAGGATATCAAGATCACTTCTTTTAAGGGGCTACATTTTTTCTCTCCTCGAAGTCTCCCCTATAATGAGCTCTAGCACAGTGAATGCACCTACAAAGAACCAAACTATTGTGCTACTCTGACATATCTGTATTAGATTAAGACTATATTAAAAGACAAAACTTGACATACTTCCAGCTGCTGTCTCACTTCCCCTCCTCAACAGGAGGGTTGTGGTCATTCTGCAATAGCTACTCTCTCCCACACCTTCAACCTCATCCTTTTCCCCTGCTCCAGTGTGGGTACTTCCCACAGACTGCAGCTTCCTTTGGGGAACATCCACCCCAGGCTGCAGGGGAACCTCTGCTCCAGTGCCTGGAGCACCTCATCTTCCTCCTCACTCTCCTCTTCCACCTCCCTGCAATCAGCTGAGACCAGCTGGAACCAGCTGCATGAGGCATGGTCTCATTTCACAGAAGCCACCCTACAGCATGCCCACTGCCAACACCTTGCCACTGACAATCAACACAAAACTATTGAATATATGTGTAAATGCATAAATTTATATATATGTACATTTCAAATAAGGTAGCTACTGCTTTCAGAGATAAGGAGAAGACAAAAATAAATCAAGAAATAGTGAAGTCCAGACTGTTTCCAGTATCAAGATCCATCCATTAGGATACTGCTACTATATTTTTTGAGAAAAAGGGCAATTGGGCCTGTATTATTTTCATGTTACATGTAGTGAAGCAGATTATAGACCTTCTTCAGCAATCCAAAGATCACAACATACAGATTTTGAGTAATATATGAATGTCACACAATGTTTTTTTCCCAGGTTTCAGTATTTTTAGCATACAGAAGAAAATAATGGTATCAGGCACATTGTCCTGCAAATGCACATAAAAGTATCGGTCTCCTAGACACTTTTGCCTACTTTCTTTTCTTAAAACCAGAAAACCAAACCAAACCAAAACAAACCTCAAGCCAAACTGAGACATAAGTACTTTCTTTTTCTTAATGACATGTCTATATATCCTGAATGTGACCAACAAAGCCATCAGCTCTGGAAAATGCTCTCATTCAGATTGTAAAGAGGGCTTCAGGGACTTCTGCAACCAAAATGAAGGTTGTAGTAACTGAGTTCCTGAATAATTTTAGCTGTCAAATCCTTACTCTGAGATATGGTATTTTCAGACTCATCTGCATCATAATCTAGTTTTCCTCATGCTTTGTGCTGTGATACTTCATATTATTACAAAACATTATTTAGTTGTAGAAAAAATATTCTCAAGTAATTCCCAAGTGCTCTCTTAAAGACAGAAATGAACCATTATTGTTAGCACATCACACTAGATGTGCTAAAGTTAATGTAATACTTCACATCGTTGTTTTGATATAATTCCTGTTAATGACAAAAGAAACATAGCAAAAGACAGACAGAAAAAGATGGATATAAAAATTTTTTATGTTAAATAGCCATTTATGGTGTAACATCACAGCTCTTTTGTACAGACAAAACCTGAAACTAAATGGGGTTTGTTAAACAGGAAAAGTAAAGGGAGGCTGAGTAATTGTAAGCCAGAAAGATGCACACCATCTGCTAGTGCTAACAAGGGAAGGAGACAGAAAGAGGAAAGGTCACCTCTCAGCTCTATCATTAAACCTATTATGCTACAGAAACCAAGAGCTAGATACCATTTTTAAAAACTTTCTGATGTTTCCCCTGTTATGATTAAATTGCTGGTGTATGTGCATGTACTGCAAAATCCCACCTGAGTTTAACCAATATTCCTGGACCTCAGTGATAATGCTTTCCTCTCCTTTTCAGTCTCTGAACGCAGCACAGACTCTTTGCAATAGAAATACATACAAAGGGATGCTAACCAACCTTAAAGAAGTATGGGTATGGCCACAGGTTTAACCAGTGCGGTATTTCTTCAGAGATAAATCCATCTTGTTAACTATCAGCAGACCCTGAGGATTTACTGAAATTGGGATATAACTACAATAGTTGCTCTTCTTTAGGGATAAATTCATCCAATAGCAATTGTTCATGAAACAGACTGAACAAGTAACAGCTCTAGTAACATAGCAGCAAGTTATGTGAGCTATGCAAAAAGAAAGAAAAGGCTAAAAGCAGACATTTTTAGCATACAGAATTTTAGCATACAGAATTTTAGCATACAGAATACATCTGACCTAAAAGGTCAGAATTTCTGATGGAGACATGTTCATGCAGATATACGTGTGGAGGCAAGTATGCTCATGCCTTTCATAGTATAGTTTTGCAAGTACACATAGGTAAGGCAGTGAGAAAAGATAAACTAACACAGAAGATAAGGGAGCAGGGAAATAAAAGCAATGCAGAAAAGCTTTAAATAGAAAAGACAGGAAAATAAAGTTCCTGACTGGTTTTAAGGGTACTTAAGACCATGAGAAAATATATTCTCTCCTGCTTTCTAATCCATCTTTGATAAAACAACAGATTACCACCCTCAGGCATATACTTCATTTTAGCATATCCTGATAGCCATTAGCAGGTTATGTATCTTGTTTGTTTGCCAATGTTCTAGAAGAAACACTTATGGAAACTATTATTAATGTAATACTAGGTTAGTTCTGCACAGAACCTGATAAATATATGCACGAAGTTTCTTTCCAATGTAAACTGAAAAGCAGAATGTAAAGCATAATGTCCAATATTTCCAATGTCACTATATCTACAGGCTGCTGTAGTACATCAGGTAACTGGAAATTAATGGAATATTTTATTATACCAAATACAGCAGATATTTAGTCCTCTTTTGGAAATATATGATTATACATTCACTATTAATATCCATTGAAGGAATATTCTCACAGTAGGTATATTACTAGCGGAGAGTTAGACCAAAATCACTCTTCCTCCTTGTTCAACAACTGAATGAAGCACAAGCCAAAGCTGGACACATAAACAGCCTTTCAGATGAAGAGAGCTCTGAATTGTTAAACAAATTTTAATAAGTTTATTAACTTCTAATCAGGTTATGTGATTACTTAGGGAACAATGCAGGCAGAGGAAGCCCAATAATCTCATCAGAGCTAAATGGAATATCCCAACCCATCTGCTCCCCAGGCTGTGAGAGGAGGGTAGGCAGTCCATGGCTTACATGTGAGACCCATCATCTATCAACAGGAGAGGCTTCCTGCATCATCTTGCAGCCAGAAAAGCATTACCGCCTAGAGTACGTGACTTACGGAGGATTGTGCCAGGATGTTTAGGCAGGGAAAGGGAGTGACGCAGACAGACTGTGAAGGGACAACAGTGGGCCTTTTTGCCTGTAAACACATTGCTGCTATATGTTTTTTTGGCCATGCCCTGTGTCTGATCATTGCGCTTATTGAAATCCATTTCTGGCTATTTTCCTGAGATACATCTCTACTCTGTGTGCACATGCGTGTACACGGTTCCAAGCATCAGCTACTGGAGATGGTGCAACAGGTCCTGTGGTGTGCACATCACATCAACTGGAGACGGTACATGTGGTGAGAGCATCAGGATGTGTAATCACTAGTAAGCATCAAACTGGACTGGCCATTGAATAGAGACTTGAGAGCCAAGTATTGCAACAACTGTCAAAGCTCAGCTACTGGAAGGGTCCATATTGTGTGTATTTGTAGATTTCCTACTAGAGGACCTTAACTCTGACAAGCTGGAAAGGGGAACAGGATGAACCCATTAGTGCTGTCCAGGTTTGAGTCTGTCTGTGTTGATATGTGTTGGCCACTGATACATATCAATGTGTGTGTGTGTGTCTGTGTACAGGGTGTAAGTATGCACATGTGCTAATACAAAATACATGCCCATCCTCATTATGGTCTGGACCTGGAGTCATGGAAGTGAAGCACCTTTGTCAGGCTACCACATCTGGCAGCTTCAACATATGTAGTCATTACACGCTTTCTAGGCATTCAAGGGAAATTAAAAGGAAAGGCTACAATGACATAGTTTGTTTCCTTTAGCAGGTAACAATTACATATTTCATTTATGTTCTAATTTATTTTTTGTCTTTTACACTACATAGGTGATTTTAAACTACACCACAAGCCACATGTGTAACAGGCTTAGAAACTCACCTCCCTGTGCTGCAAGATCTGTGATTATATTGAGAGCACAGTATATACTGGTATCTAGTTCTGCAAACTGTCAGAAAAAAATTGCTATAAAATGTTGAATTATAATACATTTTTATGTTCCTCTGCTTCCCTGTTTTCTCAGCCAGGCTGGCTGACCAACATTCAGCAAGGATTTAAGGATTTAAGGTTATTTTACATAAGACTCCAATTATAAATTCACCAGAAATTCTGAATTTTCAAAGGAAATACATAAGCTCAAAAGCAATTCAAGCAAAAATGGAGATAATGCACAGAGCTGACAAAAGGAAGGCAGAGATGGAGCTTGTTACAGTTACTTCTATCATACTGAATAAAACAGGTAATGAATGAGACTCAGCTGTCATGAATATTGGCCGAAACATTGACAAGCTACTTTAAGTAAGGTGGATTCAGATCCTTTATGATAAAGATAGTGACTGCAGTACAGAGGATGATTGGGATATTGTACAGCTATGCCTGGATCAGTTGAGGCAGATCGGAGGTAACAGGAATGGGATGAAGTATCATTCCACTAAATTGCACACTTCAGGACCTGTGTAAAGGATTTCTGAAACAAGCTCACCAGAGCTAAGAGGGCTTAGTATTTTAGTCCATAAAGAAGAATTATGAACCTCACTAACATTAGTGGCCATGTCAGAGCAATTATGACCCAAATAAACAGCTGGTGTATAATTTCTGATAGAAATATAGACACAATGATCTGCTGTACAAGGCAAAAATCTAACAATCCTTAATATTAATTCAAATTTGGTCACAAATTAGTGACTACAGGATCAAGGATCAGGACTTCAAGATAAAGAGGAACACAAATTAATAATACAGGTGGGTTTGGTTTATAAGCCTTTCCCAGCTAAAGGTGTAATTTGGAACAAAGATTACCCTGTAAATTTATGAAAAGTACCATAGATGATACTTAAGCCCAATGCTGCCACAAGTAAACTGACATATTAATGTTTTGAGTAATTTCTGACTGAAGCTTATTAAAAGACTTCTATTACCTTGAAACAGCTTTTAAAGAATCTTCCAATATGAGGGAGGTCTGTAGGATATGATGCTGTGGCCCAGTCAGTGTCTGAGAAGGAATCTTTCATTTCTACTTCCTTTAAGAAATAAGGAAAGAAAAGCTTGATTATGTTCAATGCTGTATTTGGTTTTACAGCTTACATCACCTAAAAGACAACAACCAGACACACCAATGTCCTAAGATGATTTTATTTTTAGAACTTTTTTTCCCCAAATTCTATTTGGTATATATATTGGATTATTTCTGACTTTTTCTGAGCTTTAATTTTGTTTAGGTCATGCTTTCAAGTATTCATTTTTGTCACACCTCAGAGGACTGAAAACCCTGTAATGAGTGTTACTTACACAAAGCACACAAAAAAACCCCATAGAACTTTCAAGAAGTCATATTGACGAGACCATGTAACTTTAGGGTTTATTTTCATAATAAACAACACTATTTTGTAAATATGTTCCACCTTTATGTCTAAGCATACATCGAGTCTTCACGTATTTGGTTTATTTCTCTGCACATGGCTAATTTTCAGATGAACTTGCACAAAAAGTATCAGCTGCCCCACCTATGGCAGGAGGTTGGAACTGGATGATCGTTAAGGTCCCTTCCAAACCAAACCATTCTGTGATTACTGATAATTTCTGCGAGATATTTCAGGACTCTTGATTTAAGTAAATAGGTCTCTGTTTAAAAAGTTACTTTAAAGCAAGTGCAAGCTGAAGTAGGACATGGCAGGGGTTGTTTGATATTTGCCTCTATGTATGGCTACTGACACAAAAGAACAAGATGCTGACAGATAATATCAAGAAAATCTGATATTTGACTGAACCTAGTCTCTGAGTACATATTTTCCTAAGGAAGACCACTGGCATGACCAGAGTTATTCTGCAAAGGGTTTAGTTTGCTTCCCATGAGCAATGCAGAAGTTTACCAGTACTGCCAGCCCTATGGGTAGATTAGGTCCTCTGCATGCAGCTCTAGAATAACATCGGAAATAAAGATCTTCAAAACAGACCCTTAAGATGCCAAAACTAATTTTTACGTACCTTGTATCTATGGCACAAAAATTGGAAATTCTGCCCATAGTTCAAAACCTTAAGTGTTCCTAGACTCTTTACATGGCTTCAGTGCATTCTCCTAATTCTGAGGACTACCTTGACAACCCTCCCACCCCTCCCAAAAAAATCCCACTCTTCTTCCAAACACAGTATTTTCTTCTAAAGGAAGTAGGTCCAAAACTCTTTTACATGGAAAAATTTTAATATTTATTCCAATTCAGAAAAAAAAAAAGTCACTTTTTTGAAATTTGATTTTCACTGAAGTATAAAGAGAACACACTGAAATGGCAGAGCTCCTAGGGAGAGAGAAACTGAGGAAGAGTGTGTAGCGACATGCCTTAAGAATAGGAGATATAAAGATATTTTAAAAGTTTATTGTTTTCAAGCCTTGAGTATAACAAGGAGATCTATTCCACCCTCACCCTGCACCCCAATGGTGTTTCTTAGGCCAGCCTTTACCATCTCTACGAAGCAGTATAAACATGTATGAAGTTGAAAGTAAAATGCACAGTAGCATTTCTAAATTAATTTTTGTTGGTATCTTCAATCTTTTGCATATTGCGTATTTTATCATTTGGAATGCTAGTAATTTATTTTTTTTCCCCTACTTTCTGATCTTTATTTAAAAAGGCAGGCATTATTCACCTTAAGACTAGCAGAACTGAGCAATACAATGAAAATGGCTATAATTCTACTTGATACTACTATCTCTTAATTTATATTTATATTTTTCATTTTTCAAACCATAATATCAGCCGCTACACTGAAGAATTATATCTGAAGGCAGCACCAAGCTTTGGGAGATTCTTTGGTACTTAATCATTAGCCTGCAGCTAATGGAACACAATGCCAAAGCACATTAAATAGATTATTTCCAGTGAATTCTCCTTGTAAAACTTTGGTTTTTCCCCTAAAGAAGGGTCAAACATTTAATTTCAACATAAATTATGTTTTAACTTTCAGGTAATGATCATTAGTGAGAACTCGGGAGAGGAATACAGATTGTGTATTATATATGCAAAATGCCATCAGTGCTTGTTGTTTTGTTGGGTTAATACTTTGTATAGAATTTCTAAGAACTGAGTCCTTCAAAATGAAATGCTGGTGTTACATAAAAATAGGATATTTATCACCAATGTACTATTCAAAACCTAAAGATATTGTTCTCCCTAATTATGCATCATACAGAATTATTTTTTAAAATCTGAAAAATTCAGCACAGAAGAATAAAACTGATGACAAGACAATTAATTCAGGGGAGCACATACTGAAAATCATTAAAAGGCACCAGACTGATGACATCTGTTAAAGCACTAAATATATATCCCCAAAGCAATAATGTTGGTCTTTGATCCTTTTCTTTCCAGCCAAATGGAACAGATTTTTTATAGACCTTTAAAATCAATTTTTTTCCCATTCAGATTAGTAGGAAGTAGACTAAAATGTCCTGGTATTTGTTCATAACTATGATATACTTGTCTTCCTCATGAACATGAGAAAGATAAAGTAGTAACATAACATGTTAGAAGCATAAATAATCTCTCCGGTTGAGCTTAAAAATAGTCAAAGTCACAAATTAAGCTGCATCAGAAGTAGGCCCCCTAAGGATCTAAACTGAAATTAATGACTTTAACAGCAGAATTGCAAATGACATTACTACACATTAAGTATGACCTTTTGTCATAGACATTTAAGTATGACCTGCAAGAATAATCCTCACAGATCTCTCTCTGAAAAGTAAATCTTAATATTTTCCCCACTACAAGAATGTGCCTGCATTGTCTTCCACAACAACCTTATAAAGAAACTGATAACGTATGGTCTAGATAAGCAGGCAGTGAGGTGGGCTGAAAACTAGCTGATCAAAGAGTTACCATAAATGACAAGAAGTTCATCTGAGACCAGCCCCTGGTGGTATACCCCAGTGGTCAGCCCTGAAATAAAACTTCATTAATGATTTTGATGCTGCAGCTGAATGCACCTTCACCTGGCTTGCAGAGGATGCAACACTGTCACAGGAAACACTTTTTATCAGGAAAGATTTTAAAAACTAGAACCAGGGTATAGTTTGAGTAAAGTTTACAGAAACCCCTCAATGAAATTTGTTTTGTATGAACAATAGCGCTTGTAGCAGTTTTACATTTTTCAAGTACCTGTAAGGCTATCTCATCTCTGCTGTACACTGGGAATTTTTCTGATTGTCTGATTATTTGCACATAACAGCAAGAACATAGCAAACTATGTTGTAAGACTGTCCCTGGCTTTTTTCACTATAGGTCGAGAAATTACCATGAAGAAAACAAATTACAGCTGGTAGTTAATGTCAAACAAACTATAATGCAAATTAAATATGTATAAAATTTATATGTAAATGAACAAATTTCAGTAAAGGCCCTTAAAAAGCTGGTGGACATATGCATGCATACATATATAAAGCAGAAATCCATAATGATAGCAGATATATGGCCCTTTACAATAGGTCTGGTTAGTACTAAAATTAGCTTTCCAAAGGAAAAACTGTTCTATTGCTAACCATCATTATCACCATTATTTACATTGCTACCATCCATAAGTATGATAGTATACTGGTGGAAAAAAAAATAATCTCCCATGAAGAAGGAATTTTAGAATTGACATAACTCAGTCATAGGCAGGAAGAGATGGGACCACAGTTTCTTTATCATAGGTTATTTACAGCCTCTTAAACTCATATTTTTTGTTCTATATATTGTGTGTCTGACAACTTTAGCTGATATTATCAATGAATTGCATATCCTACTTGTTCTGAGAAAAAACACCCACACATTTTAAATGGAAATAATAGTATTTTAAAGAATGATGATTAAGAGTCATAGAATGATTTGGGTTGGAAGGGACCTTTAAAGATAACCTAGTCCAACTCCCCTGCAATTAGCTGTTTACTGATATAATTAACCAATCAGGTAAATTTGCTGTTTATGAAAAACTAAACTTTATGGAGGAATTTATACAGCCCTTCCATGGAACCACAACCTTGCCAGATATACAAATGTAAACACATAGTAAACTTTATAGCTATTGCATATAATAAGAGGAAACAAAGACTGATTTTGAGCCTATTTGATGGAAAGAAGGAAACATTTGCCTGCAGATTCGCACTGGCTGTGGTCCAAAAGTGGTGTGAAACAGTAAACAAGATGGACTGGAGCTTTGTTCCCAAAAGTATCATGAGGAACTAACTTGCAACACATAGATAAAAATAGAGCAATGATTAAATGAAGTCATCTTAGGTCAAATAAGGAACATTTGACTGGGTGACCCACACAACACCTCACACCAGGAAGGCAATGGCATAAATGCAGTATGGCAAAGCGAACTCAGGGGAGGATCATCCAAAGATCCTTGTGGAACATTCACCCACAGGCTCAACCACTGTGATAAAGTGTTTTTGTTGTCAGATACTAATCAGCAAGTTTCAAGTCTGCTAGCCTGACACAACCACATCCACACAAAGCCATCGTCTACTAGCACGCAACACACTAAAGCCCACCATGCAGTGTATATGCAGAAGGGTCTCCAAGAGCCATGTGCCCATGTTTGCCTCCCAGTGTCCATGGCTGCCCTGGAACTAACTGGTGGGACTACTGGCAGAATTAAATCCTTTCCTCTCATAAAATTTAGGCTGTCCTACATTCTAGTTTCCATGTAGATTGAATAGGATGACTACATCCTATTCAAACACTAGAGCACCTTAACAATTTATTAAATTACTGAGAAGAAAGTTTCCATTGATTTTTTCTTTCTGCAATATATATTAACAACTGCTTTCTAATGATAGGAAACACCGCGTATGGAAATACAACAGTCCATCATGACTTCATAATGCTCTTACTCTTTTTTGAAGAGGATTTCTTGAAGAAATACATTTGGAGGCATTGTTAAAGAGAGAAAAATAAGGAAAAAAAAGCAATACTAATACAATTTCTGATACAGGGAGATCAGAAGGCGGCACTGAATCTTAGCTCATCACACTGCAGAAATCATGTGTTTAACAACTGTCAGAAAAGAAAAGTAAGCTAGCAAATGTCTGCAGTCACAGATTGGTATTTTGCTCTCTTACGTTTATGTATGCTCATCAGCATCTACATTCTTGATTCCAAAAAGTGCTGAACCACATTTGGTATCAAGACAAATACACTGCCAGAAAGAGGGAAATGAAACCATGTGTCACCTTTGTAATACTGGCAAAAGGTAAAACGGATGACAGAATCTTGATTCCTAGTCATAAGAATTTGAGAATCACAAATGGTAGCAGTCAGTTATGTACTTAGTACTAATACATGTCTGATAAAAACAGCTTTGCCTTTGCAATAGAGAGTATCACATATAATTGAGAACTGAAGTTATTTTTTGTATTTACTTCTTTTATATATTATCTTGATAGATATCTCAGTATATGACAATTTAGTTACCTCATAATGTTAACGTTTATATTTACTTTGGAGAAAACATCAATATTCACCAGTATACAAGTGAGGGGGGGAGGGGGAGAAAAAGAAAAAAAAAAAAAAAGACTTCTCTGTTTACTATGGTGTCTTTTCATGGCATTCAATATTATCTTTTTTTTTTTCTGTTGTAAGAAACAGCAAAAAAGTATCATTTTTAGAATGTGAAATTTCATACTTTCTTAACCTTTCTGAAGATTAAATAAGCCTACTGCTTTTTCCTCCAACAAATGAGGTTTTCATGCTTTTCAGGATAATCTTTCTCTTCCTTAAAATCATAACCCCTGAGTTAAGGCAATTCTCATTTACTACAGTAATTACAGCATTGCCAAATACTTTGGAATATTTAAACAATTCAATAGGTTTGCTTTTTTGCATTTCTATGGTATTTTAACCTAAGGAAGCTCCACATTTTCCGGATTGCATTCTGGCACTGACCTACAAGCACTTTATGTCTAAAGTTACATTTGTTAAGACGGTTTGTTTTCAAGCAAAAATAACAGGCACGCGTCCCGCCTGTGGGGGATCGTTTACAGCACTCCGTGGTTTGTGGGAGCGGCCACACGCCCTCCAGAGGTGGAAAAACGAAACAACAGTTCATTTCATTGTAAACGCCCCTAAACTCTTGTCAGGAGGAACAAAAGCCTTGGCAAAGTCTTATTCTCATAAAAAGATCTGAAGTAGGGGGAGGAAACTAGAAAGGAAAGAAAGAAGGAAAGAAAATTTAGAGAAAGCTGCTCACCACCCCGTGGATCCAGCGACGTTTTCTCAGTCAGCGAGTTGCAGCCCTCGCCTTCCAACTGTAGCCCATTCAGTCAGTAAGCCCACTCCGGCCCAGAAGGAGGGGCGCGCACCACGTGGCTGCAGGACGGCTGCCCCTTTTTATAGAGTCAGGTGAAGCCCCAGGCCCCATTAATTAACTCTGTGCCCCGAAGGGCGCAGCGCAGTGCGGCTGTAGTGCTTGTTGCTGTCTCCGGGCAGTTTGTTCCCGGGGCAATTGATCTTCGCGGCCTCAGGGCAGACGCCACAGGAAAAGCATCCCCAGCTTCCTGGAGCTCGATCCCTGCTCTTCTCCCTGCTTGCGGCTGTGTGCCCAAGCGACAAGAGGCTGCTCACCACGGACAGGCGCTCGGCCTCCCTCAGCTCTACTGTCTCCTCGGATGTTTTGAGACATGCACAAAAAGGGTCTCAACCATCACAGCATTTGCCTACGCCAATGTGAATATTGCTGCTTATTCATCAGGTCTGAATACATGCTATAGGACAGCATATTATTCATCAGGTCTGAATACATGCTATAGGACAGCATATTATAGCATGTCAGTGTGTTGACTCTTGAGGGGTTGGTGATTATGGAGCTATGGAGGAACTGAGGACCCTCAAGGGTCTTCAGACTAGCGCTGCTCTCTGGAGTCAGTTGTCATTTCATCAAAAAGTGTGTGGAGCTTAAATCCTAGGCTCTTGTTTGTGAATATCATGCACTATACTCAACAGTCATCTGCACGTTTCTTCTTACCTTCAGTTGAGCCTTAAATCTATTAAAATATATGTATTCAGACTATATTCAAGTGTCAGAGGAGGACACACAGTTATAAAATATTCCATATTGTTCTGCAAACAATTTCATACTTGTCATAAATTGTGACCACAACGGATCATAATCCAATTAAAATTTTATTAATTATAGCAAGTAGAATATGAGCAAAAACAGCGCTGGACGACAGGGGAGTCTGCGCTCCGCCACTGCCGTGCTGAGCAGTTCAAACAGTCCCTTTTTATACATCTTTACTTCCGTGTTCATGAAGTAGTGGAGGTACTCTGCGCATGCTTCAGTTGTTGTTAGGGGGTCGTTTTCTACCTCCTGGTGGTCGTTGAGGCCGAAATAAGAAGTCTTTCTCCTTTATCCCATAGTTGACCCCTCATTCACATGTCCTTATCTGGGGTTGTTTGTCCTGTTTCTGTCGGTTCCTGGAAGTCTGGCGGTTATCTCGCGATTGTGGTTATCTTATCTTACTCAAGCAGTGTCCGAGTTTCTGTCTGCATAAGCGATTTCACATCTTTGTTGCCTAACCTTTACATTGAGCTTAACATAAATCTTAATAAACAATATCCTAGTCCATAGTTTTTCACAATCCCCCCTTTTTCTTTTTATCCTATTATTGTTTATTAGACGTTACTTTCATTTTCGGCACTGCGAACAAACCTTTTTCCACAATCCCAATATTTATCATAACACTCACAAGGTAATACCTCACAATTACAAAAGGCATAGTTCTCACGTGGCATAATGTATTCACAGCAATCTTCATCTTCATTAATAGATACACTCTTATATTTTGCCCCAGACCTCGTAGTTAAAATAAGCAGTTTAGCTATGTCAAACCATTCTTTAATAAAGTGTATTTTATGTTTGTTATTGTCTAGTTCATAGGTTTATGAGGGTTTCCATTTGCTTGGGTTATTATCAATAACAAAACTAACGGTATACCAGAAAAAAAAAGGGTGTCTGTTAATTTTGCCAATTTAAGTATATTTTTACCAGTCCTGGGGAAGTTCGGCCATTGCTGCTTTTGTGTCCCATCGTTCTGGTTCTTTTCTCCACAGTTTGTTCCTCCTCTGCCTCGCCCGTCGACTCGGTTGCTTCGAGCCACGGGGTGTACCATCTTCTCGGCAGCAAGGGAATTCTTCAGGAGAACAGCTGTTTCGGGCTTTCTGCCTGTTTATATAGGCTTCCCACTTTGCAGCTTTAACTAATGGGGCAAAGTAAGACACGGTCAGTACTTCCCTTCTGCATTTTATAACCAAAATTTCAGCTACAAAGGGGACTGGTTCGTTGGAGTGGTAGCAATAATATCGAGGGTTTATTCCTTTGGCAAAAATTTCCCACCACTCATGGGATTCCCGAATAATTTTTTTTGTTTAGACTCTAATTGTTTTAATTTCCACTCAGTGAGAGTTCTTTGGATTTTCCAACACTGTGTGCAAACTCCTATTGGAGGGTATCCACATTCACAATGTGTCTACCATTTATCCTGGCATACCTTACACCTAAAACAAGCAAATGGATAACAATTGCAGTTCAAATCATTACACCCACCTAATTCGTATATCTAGAGTGCATATATTATTTACATCAACATATCTTCTATATTTAATATTGTGAGGTTGCATAAGTTTAGCAATTTCCTTCAACACACTTTGTACGCTTCCATATATAATAGAAAAAAAGAGAAATAATTATAGCAAATATAAACAGCAATACACACTTTATACCGAAAGGTAATGCGGCAAAATAATCAAATAAAGTCTTTATCATTACGTTATCTTTTCAGGGTTATCTTGGTGTCACCTGGAGTACTGATTACTTTCCAGTGGGGTCTCGTCACTGGGCCTTTAATGCGACTGGCATGAGTCCATCCACGCTCCGCAGTTCGGACAGCTGTTTCTGTTGTAAGCAAAACAAGATAAGGTCCCTCCCAATTGGGTTTTAGGGTTTCTTCCTTCCACACTTTAATCAATATCCAATCCCCAGGTTTAACATTATGAATTTTTAAGTCCAACGGGGGTCGTTGTACAATCAGTCCATGTTCCCAAAGCTTGTTACGATGTTCTGCTAATTGTGAAACATATTCATTAATCACACGGTCTCGAATTAAAACATTTGTTTGTGGACTTTCAATTCTATAAGACATTCCATACACCATTTCAAACGCTGATATTCCTACATCTGCTCGGGGTCTGGTTCTGAGAATTAATAGTGCCATGGGTAGGCACTTAATCCATGATAATTTGGTTTCTATCATTAATTTAGTCAAAATAGTTTTGATTTCTCCATTTATCCTTTCAACTTTTCCCGAACTTTGTGGATGCCATGGTGTATGGTATTCCCACTTAATCCCCAAGCTTTCAGCTAGATCTTTAACAATTTTTGACACAAAGTGTCTTGTGCTAACAATCGATCAATTTCTGGTTTTAATCCCCTCCGTCCTTCTAGGGATATGGGATATTGCCTTACCCTCACAGGTATGTGGGGTTCGGAAAGTTGGATTTTAATCGGTGGGATTTTCAGTCTACTAATTGTGTCCGGAGAGTACCAGACATCGGGGTTAATTTGTTTTTGATCATCCACGGTTAAAGGATAAGCAGACACTGTTAGCTCCTGATTTTTCACTTTAATTTCTAATTGCAATTCAACAATTAAATCTCGTCCTAACAGATTAAATTCTGCTTCAGGGACGAGCAAGAGTTCACCCATTCCAAATTTATTTTCAGTTTCGAATACCACATTTTTGATTTTGCTTACTTTAAAGGGTTCTCCTTTTGCCCCAATTACTTGTACCTTTTCAGGGGAAACTTTACATCCCTCAGGTATTTGCTTAATAGTTGATTTCTCAGCCCCAGTGTCTACTAAAAAGGTGAACTCTTGTTTATGGGGACCTATTTTTAATTTTATCAAGGGCTCATGATGACTCCGGTCCCCTAAGATATAGAGCCCCTGACTCTCCTATTCCGTTTTCAATATTCCCTCATCCCTGATCCTTTCTCTGCAATTCTTCTTTATATGTCCCTTCTTTCCACAGTAAAAACAACATCTCTGCTCCTTCTTTACTATTACGTTCCCTTGTTTCGTTCCAGCAGATCTGTGTTCACCAGTTCGTCCTTTGCGATCCTCTCTGACCGCTGCTACCATCATTTTTACTTGTCGCTTGCTGCTCTCTTCTTCCCGCCTTACGTAGACTTTCTGAGCTTCCCTCAATAATTCATCCAACCCTCTATTCTGCCAGTCTTCTAACTTTTCAATCTTCTTTCTAATGTCTTCCCATGATTTTGCCACAAACTGAGTTTTGAGGAGCGCTTGCCCTAAAGGGTCGTCTGGATTTACCCCAGAGTACAGCTGAAGGGCTTTCCTCAGTCGTTCCAGCCACTCAGTAGGGCTTTCATCTTTCTTTTGCATTTCATTAAATGCTTTATTGATATTCTGGCCACGGGGTACTGCTTCTCTAATTCCCTGAATTACTATAGTTCTCAGGTCCTGCATATGAGTTCTATGCATCGGATCCTGATTATCCCAATTAGGTCTTTGAAGTGGCCATTTAATATCTGCTTGGGGTCCCTGGGCATGTTGAGCATCCCACAGTCTCATTCCTGCTCGTCTAATCATATCTCTTTCCTCGGTAGTAAATAATTGACCAAGGATAGATTGCATCTCATCCCAAGTATAAAGGTTTGGTCCCAAAAATTGATTTAATCTTTCTGCCACTCCCAGTGGGTCCTCAATTAAGTTTCCCATTTCAGTTCTTTTAAAATCTCGTAGGTCAGCCGAGTTTAGGGGTACGGAAATATATCCGATCACAGGTTGAGGTCCCCCCATGGGTATTTCCCTTAGGGGGTACATCTGAGCTGCCCCTTTTTGACTTCTAGTTACGCGTCTAGGAAGAGGGGGAGACCCTTGTTCCGACTCTGGTGGGGGAGTGGGCGCTCTGGGGACTTCTGTGGGAGCAGGAGGAGGAATGTAAGGAGGGGGGGTTAGAAGGGTTTCGTCTAACTCTTCCTTCTTTTTCTTTTGTTTAGTTTTTATTTCATTCAGCGGATAAAGTCTAGCTCTCGGTCTTTCTAGCCACACTTCCGCATATTGACTCTCCTCCGGGTTAAGGGGATTTTTATTATTAACCCAGAGGTTTAATTGCTGTCTTACCCAATCTTCTTCTGACCCATAGACTGGCCAAAAGACATTTTTAGAAATCTTCTTCCCTCCCCATATCTTAGTACAATATTCTATCATTTTTTGCTTATCTTTCCCTAGGGTTCCAGGGGAATATCTCCAATTGTCTAAGATATATGCCAGAGGGGTATTTTTAGGTACAGTGTGTACCCTCCCCATGGGAGTCGAAGGCTTGCTGCCCTTCGCCCCCATCTTCTGGATTATCCACAAACACACACTCACTCGCTCCCCTTATTCCTGGCCCAGTCCCTCGCGGGAGGTGGGAAACGCAGTACTAAAGGGTCCACACTCGCTTGGTTCAGTATATCGAACCTCTCGTTCGTTATAATCCAGGATACCCAATCCCGCCCGAACGGCGAACCCGCGAACAACTTCGCAGTATACTTACGCGTCCTGCGTCTTCGTCCGGACTCCCGTGCACAGAATTTTATGGGATTTTACCGGTCCTTTTTTGCTCAATATCCTAGAATTTAGGTTCGTCGGTAAGGTTGGAGTGAGCTGTTGGTCGCGGGGCCGCGAAATGTCGCGGGGCGCCTCCCCGGAGGACCAAAGCCCACCGTTCCTTATCCGAGTCACGGCACCAGAAATTGTCATAAATTGTGACCACAACGGATCATAATCCAATTAAAATTTTATTAATTATAGCAAGTAGAATATGAGCAAAAACAGCGCTGGACGACAGGGGAGTCTGCGCTCCGCCACTGCCGTGCTGAGCAGTTCAAACAGTCCCTTTTTATACATCTTTACTTCCGTGTTCATGAAGTAGTGGAGGTACTCTGCGCATGCTTCAGTTGTTGTTAGGGGGTCGTTTTCTACCTCCTGGTGGTCGTTGAGGCCGAAATAAGAAGTCTTTCTCCTTTATCCCATAGTTGACCCCTCATTCACATGTCCTTATCTGGGGTTGTTTGTCCTGTTTCTGTCGGTTCCTGGAAGTCTGGCAGTTATCTCGCGATTGTGGTTATCTTATCTTACTCAAGCAGTGTCCGAGTTTCTGTCTGCATAAGCGATTTCACATCTTTGTTGCCTAACCTTTACATTGAGCTTAACATAAATCTTAATAAACAATATCCTAGTCCATAGTTTCTCACAATACTGAATCATATTCTGCTACATTGATTAAGGTAAATATCACTATGCTTTTATGTGGGCCTACTTGCCTGGGAAGATACTAGAGATTATTAAGAAAAACTGCATGTACCCACTATAAATAAAGAAAGTATGTTTTCAGTGGAGCTCTTAAAACGGCAATCATCTAACTCTAACATAAATTTTAATGCTACTTTAAAAATTCACATAGCAGAAAAATAAACTCTCAGTAGACATTTCCTCATCTGATGTCAAAATTGACAATTTTTGAGACAGAACAAGGACAAATAACCCATAAAGTTCCATCATTATTAGTTATCATGTGTTGTCACGAACTGTCACATTGTGATTTATGTGATGTTAATGGAATGCCATCATTGATACTGAGGTATCTAATAGCATTACAGAATAGTGCTACTAGTAAATTACAAAATCTTGCCATTAAACATCAAAATGCCATTTTTAATAGCAACATGAGAATTCTAATGCTCTGAAATTAGTCTTTTTTCCAAGTTTTCAGTGTGCTGTCTTACCAAGGAAATCACACTGCAATTAGCTTTCGCTATGACTTGCACAATGTCACAGTACAAATATTATCTTACCCTTCATGCTTGGCGATGCAACGTGCAGTGCATTGATACTTGCTTTAAACTTTAATTCACTTTTTTTTTCCTTTTTTTTTTTCTTTTTTCTTCCTGTCAATGAAGGCAGAACTTCCACTTACTGAGAAAGAAAATTACATTTCCATTATAATGTAATGATGCCAGAGAGCATTATTTTCTAACAATAGAAAGTAAAATGTAGCTGTCTTTCTGAGTAAGAAAACACTTCACACTATTTAAAAAAAAAAAAAAAAAAATATTGAGGAACTGTGCTATAAAGCAGAATAAAATTAGCTTCTAGTGGATATCGTGATAAATAACAAACCAATGCCAAAAAGATGTTTGCTGCTAAGGCTTCTGTTTCTGTTGCCTTTCTCAAGTCAAGTTTAGTTTAGCTAGAATTATGCCCAGCTTTGGGAACAGTAGAGATTAGTGGTGATGCATTTGTCGAAGGTGGTAGCCTGGTGTTTGTAAGTCATTCAGCCTGAGAGTCACCACCTGTCCTTTCCAAACTTTTGCTTAAATTGATGATTTCAGAAATATTTAAACATACCTTGAGCTAAACACTGCTAAAGATAATGTTTAATGACAGACTAGATTGCAAGCCAAAGTGGCAGGAACTAAATTTTCCTAAAGTAAAGCTACTGGGTTTTGTTAAGATTTAAAAAACATTGTTACTTGGTCATAAATATGTAAGGAAAATACTTTCTTGTCTTTATATAAAGATAAAAGTTATCTCAAAGTTCCTTTTCATTAGAAAAATCTTTCCAAAGGGTTTCTAAGAAAGAAATGCAGACGAATTTCTGTATTTTGAGTAGCTTGACATTTTCACATTCACATTAAGATACAAGATTCAATTCTCTCTTTTATTTCTTCTGCCTGTAATTAATTATTTATAGAGCTTGGAACAGAGACTGAAAACAACGCAGCTGAGTACAACAATAACATGGCACTAGGGCAAAATAAGTATTCACAACACGGGCAAATGTCCTTTATTGGTATGGACCTTTGCATCCTGGCCTCTCCTTCTGCCTTTTGAAGTCACTCTCTCCTTCTCTATGTTGTTTTTTGGGGGTTTTTTTTGAAACTGAATCCGGTAATTTGAATGCCTACAGTTTTAAAAATACAGGCCATTACAGGGCACAATATAATTTTTATTTAAAAATTAACAGTTTTCTACTTGAGACATACCTCTTCATAATTTTTTATATTCACACATAGCTATTGCTTAGTCTTAATGTCCCACACTGTTAGCTTTTACATTGATGTGTTTTGCATTACTATGGTCCAGAAAAAGAATTCCAACAATTAAAACTGACTTTAGAGGTATACTCTGTTTTATCACCTTTTTCACATAGCATCGACCTTAAGCTAAAGGAATGCCAGTCATAACCCATCATGCTGCAAGTGGCAATGATTTCTGTCCTACTGAAAGTTTTACATAACAGCTTGTGCCATTAAGAACTAGTTCAGAAATAGGTTAGTTGGGGACCTTTATGCTGGCGTGTGCTTTTCCAACCACAGCTGAAAACCTAACACCATATTTTCTATAGATATACTTGGCAAAGACTGGTCTTATCAGGTGGCACAGCAAAAACTTAATAGCATATATTTATAGCTTCTGAGAAAATTGTATGGGAACTTGGAAAAAAAACAAACCACCAAACAAAAGACCAAATCACAAAAACAAAAATACCCCTAAATCCAAAATAATTCTCTCATTAATAAATACGTTTTGTTCAGCAATAAGATGACTTTCTGATGTGAGAATATCCCTGCAGAAGTTAATTTGAAAAGGTGATTTCCCATCTGCATATGATTAGTGGGCGTATTACAGAGTTCAAGAGCCTGACTGCAGCGATTATGAAGATATTTCTACATCAGGAGTCAGAAAAAGTTTCTATTTCCTCTATGTCCTCATCTCTTTACGATTTTAAGAAAAGCATAGCAGTTTTCTCTTGCAGTGAGCAATTTGTAGCAATACTACCAAACTATTTATGACAGCAGATGCAGTAAAATATACTTTCCCTCCTTTGAAAAAGTGTGAATTCTTCAATATGACTTAAGCATTATAAGCACAGGATGTGCATTTCATTGTAAAAATACCTAAACATGCAAGGCTAATGGAAAATCGTTAGTGCTAATTTGAGATAATTTTACTCTGTTGTGGCACCATTTAAGAATCATGTGACTGTGATTAACGCAAAACCATGACATGGATCTAAGCCTGAATTGACTGACAATAGTCAGTTGAAAAAAACAATGAAATAAAAAATCTTTCCTCATACGTAATGCTGAATATATAGTCTAACAACATACATTTGGAAAATTATAACATGTCTACATACAAAAGCATGATTTAGTGAATCTAGAATTCAGTTTAACTGCAATAAACTCACTATTATATAAAAATTTATGACATTTAGTTAAGTATAGGCAAGTGCATGCATCTAAGTTGGAAAACACTAGGCTAGGATGAAGTTTTACAGAAAAAAAGCACGAGGAATCCTAAAAGATCGTAAGACATGTATAAGATGTATGTGTTTGCTTTCTATTAATTCTCCTAGGCTTTTGTTTTAGATAGACAAAATTTATTAAATTCATAATAGTTCTTACCTACCCCTCCTTATTCTCCTTTTGTACACACTTCATATGGCAATATTACTGAATGCATATGATTACATAAAAAAGAGCATGGATTTTTTTGGGGCGGGGAGGATTATAAGGAAAGCACTCAAAAAACGTATTTTCTGGCTAATGGAAATTTCTAGCCCAGCATGCAGTCTTACATAACACAATTATGTGCCATTTGGAAGATCTTGTATATGTGTCATACTTTAACATCTTGCTTTGGTGGCATATTTCATCCACATGATTTGTAAAATAATGAAATAGTTGCAAATGAAATAATTTACAATTTCATTAGAATGTTAATTTCATGAAATGTCCATTACTTCTCCACCCAGCCCTTAAAAAATGGAATTAAATTACATTGTTGGTACCAAATTCTCACCTTGTATAAAATATTATTAGAGTTCAGGAAGCAACTATACCACATAAATGACTATACCACATAAAACAATCTAAGAAATACACATTGATACACATGCTGTCACTTCTGGTCCATAAAATATGAATCTACTTTGGGCTCATGAGCTAATAAAAGCGTCAAGGACTTTTTTAACCTCATTACTTAATAGATTTTCTAATATATATTCCCATTCGGCAGGCAAAGCACATTTAAGCTCTAAACTCTTACGCTTTGGGATTATGTACTTCTTCATTATATCTTTAAAGCCCTTCTATGGTATTATTCTCCAAATGCTAAATGGGCAATGAACATTCAATTCTGTGCCCTTTTGCCAAGCACCCTCTCTCTCTTCTTTCAAATAATTCATTAAACCCACATCTTCCAGGAATCCTTCCTCCTTTGTTTTTTCTGATCATTAATCTCTTCATGCTTTTCACTACTTGGAATCCTGGTCAGAACCCCATTCCCTCCCTATCATTAGGTAAAGCAGACTACTTGTTTTAGCTTTGATTAAGGATAAAATGTAAATCCCTCATCATGTGTAGCCATTATTTAAACAACCAGAAAGAGGTAGTTTTTCTCATAACTTCTAAATACTTGGTCAGAGAAGTTCAGATAGAGAGAATGACCCTTGCTGATGGCTTTCCCAGACGTGGCTTCATAGGGGAGTTATTTATTCCTAGTATAGTATTTATAATCTATGAAAATATGAATGATTTGGCATTGAAAAGTCTTCAAGAATCCCTTAGAAGCACACTGATTGGAGTAGTAAATTATTTTATTTCCTTGTTATATGTCCAGGTTTTTTATTCATGTGCCTGTCATAACAGATAAAATTTTGTTACATCTCAAAATTTTGTTGTAAGGAAAATGGTACAAATTTTATTTGTAGGGTTAAAAGAATGATTGTTAGTCCAATTAATGTTTAGACTTTCAAAACAAAATTCAGCAGCTTTTATTTGTAGTTCAGTTACAATTCTGTATGTTAGCTATTAGCACAGTTAAAGCTGATACGTAAAAACTTCCTGGCATCTGCCTTTTTTCTCTGGTGTTACCTTCACCATTCCAGTGCTCCACAGAGCCCAAGGGTCACCACAGGACATGGAGATTACAAGTAATCAGAGTATCAAGCTCCTCTCTGGGAGGAAGTATGATGGTGGTTTCTTCCTCCTCATCCATGGGTATGCTTGGATTTAGCTATTTTATGTACACATTTTGCTTCCTTTTCATGGACTTGCAGCTAAAGTTTGAAAGTTACAAAACAGTTTTCCCCAACCCAATCCCCAGGTTACAAGTAATCAGAGTATCAAGCTCCTCTCTGGGAGGAAATATGGTGGTGGTGGTTTCTTCCTCCTCAGTCATGGGTATTCTTGGATTTAGCCATTTTATTTACACATTCTGCTTCCTTTTCATGGACTTGCAGGTAAAGTTTGAAAGTTACAAAATTGTTTTCCCCAACCCAATTAACGCAAAGGGCTATTATTTGTTGCCCAGTGACAACCTAGCTTTGCCTGACTTTTACTGTATGTGGTATTGGCAGAGCTGAAATAACACTAGTTAGGCAATAGCCACTTGACCATATGTAAATGTTACCACAGCTGAAAAATACTAAAAACGACTTAGTTGAAGACAAGCCCAGACAAGTCCAACAACTGCACTGTCAGGTCAATACCAAACTTGTGACCTTTTAGTAGTCAGAGAAAAATCAGAGCCACTGATATCCTATCCATTTGTCAGTCTTGTAGTGATGGAAAAAAGAGGATTTTTACATTTGACAATAGCAAAGGGGGACCTAAATTTAGATCTATGTCTACTTAGTACATACATGTAATCCTCTGATATCTAGGACGCATCTTCCTAACCATAAATGAGGGATAGAGTAACTTTGAAGAAGTCACTTGCTTACTGTGTCTCTCATTTCTTGCACAGGATTCTCCTCTCTCTCAATTCAGGAGAGGGAGAGACATATCCTTTGCATTGCAATCATTTAGCATTCAGCAGGTGAGGAGTTGAAGTGAGCATGGTCCTGCTTCACTGCAGTCCTGTTCCTTGACAAGCTGAAATAGGTAGCATTGATTAAAGAAGTCCATGTCCTTCACACCTTAATGTATCGCTGAGCCAGACATAAAACTATCAGGTCCAACAGTGAACAGGAAGAAAATAATATTTAAATAAAAGGTTTAATAAACTGGGCATGTCTGAGACTCATTTGTGGAAAAGAGGCAGGGAAAATGGGAAGGATTACACTAATATCTCTCAAAACTATGAATGTGAAATGACCAATATGAATGATTTTTAAGCTGGACTTCGAATACACGTGATCCCCTTCATACTGAAAAGTAGTATTACACCTTCCACTGGGTATTGTTGTTCATTCCTTCATGTTGCTCTCATTTGAATAATCTTGTGCACCTGCAGCCTTCTTTTTCTTTTAATCTTCTCAATGCAGGGTATACTAGCAATCTCCCCTCACCTCTGGTGATTTAATCAACCTGAACTATCTTTTATAATAAGTTCAACAACAAAGTTTCTAAATATTGGTCAAAAATACTGGGTTTTTTTTAACACACTTCAGTCTGTTATATAGGATAACCTTCAATCTAATGGCAATGCATTTAAAATTATTTTCATACCCTTATATCCATAAATAATTACTAAATTGCAGACAGTGGCAAGATACAAAGACAGCACATATTGTTGAAAATAGCTACATAATTTACAATTTTTCTCTTAAAAACTCCGTAAGCTTCTCTTAGCATTTTGTACGATATAGGAAGCATTTTCTATAATTAATTTCTTGGATTTTTCCTTCTAATATTTCCTACTCTACATTTTTCCACAAGAAATCACAAAGCTTATGTATTTAGTGATGTTTCCAGTCTGTCCTAGCTACAGATGAACATCACTGAAATTACAGCTGTGTTTCTTATAGTGCTTCCTGTTACCTTCTTTCTTTTGTCTGGTTTTGTGCCACTTAAATTTTATGGCTGTTAAGTTCTTTTTACCAGCCTATTAAGAAAGAGAAAATTGGTCTGTTTATCACCCTAGGACCTAAGATATTCCATTAGTGACCTCCATCTTTATCAAATACTTTCAAATGCTGAATATTGCAAAGCTTTAATATATAACATAGAAAACTTTAGAAGCCTCTTTCACCAGTGAAGCTCCATAAGTGGCTCTATAAAAAAACCATTGGCTGGTGTCCTTGGGGTACCAGCTCTGCTCTGATGAATTATTCTGTCTGCTCCACAGCAGTGGTCAGAGCTACTCCCGAGGTCAATGGAGGGACCCAGGAATCTCCAAAGTGTGATTCATTTTGTGTTACTCTGCTGAATCTGAACCCCTTGTAATGTCAAATAGCTTCAAATAAATAAATTTGATATTAAACACTAATCCTCCACATGCGAAATATATAATGAATCTTTTAGAGAGTATTAGACTCTGATAATTACAGGTTCTCACATCTGGTAGCATTTTGCTCTTTTTGTTCTTTCCTTTTATAGTACTTCATCAGAACTGGCCTGGCTGCTCAATCTTCTTCAAACTCCTTGTATCTTCTACCTCTCTGTTTTGAAACAATGATTATATACAAATTTTTGGCAACAACGTTGGGTTTACTATTATGGTCTATTAAATTCAATCTCAGTATTTTTATTTCTTATTTCTTCTAGGATTATATTTGTTATTACTGATAATCATAGGGGAAACATCAAGCAGCACAAACCAAGTATTAGCCACAACATCTGTTTAACAAATGAAGTCTTCTGATAGGACCCAGGGAGCCAAATTTCCATTCCTCTGTCATTTGTCTGCTGTATAATCTGAACATGTAATTTCACTGTATTTCTCTTAAGGAAGACAAAGTTTGTTCAGTTTAAGGCTGAGACCAGGGTATGAGGAATTCAAGAAGGAAATAGGAAAAAACAGACTGAATTTTTCAGTGCAGGGATGTGGTAGGGATTAAGCCACATGCTTTGAGTTGCGTAAGTTTTAATGTATCATGTTTCTGGACCTGGCTGATAATTTTAGCCTTTTTGTCTTTTGCGCTTTTTCCCATTACTTCTGCTGGAAAAGGGGATGTTCTTTTCCATATATAGTTTTTGTCTAGACTAAATTTAAGAAAAACTTTTCCTATGACATTCCAGCTAACATAATTGATAATATTTACATTACAAAGTAACAAGACTCAGATACTCAGTGATATTTACCTAAGTAATTTTTAATATGTTTTCTAGAAATGTATGAGTGAACACATTTTAATAGCAAAATTTAAAATTTTAGTCAAGATCTAAGTTTGCCTGTCCTGTATAAAACTAATCACAGCTTCACAAGCCCAGCTGAGTTCTAGGCTATCTTTTGGTAACTCCTGGTTTGCAGGTTAACCAAGCATTTAATTTTAAAGTTCTATCAGCAGAATTATTTATATATATATGTATATAAATATATTATTTCTGTACAAATATATAAATTCTGATGTTTGTGAGAACCTCTCTACCCACAGTCTTCTGACAATAAAATGAGGTAGTAAAAATTTAGACAAAACCAACAGTCTTTAAGCCGTTTCCTGTGTTCTTGGAAATTATATACATAATCTGCAATTTCTGAGGGATTAAAATGAGGAGATGAATAAATACAGAAAGAAAAGAAATTAGGTTATAAGATTTCGATTCAAATTGAGCTGTAGAGGCACTTTCCAGGCTTGCAAGATATAAAAGAGCAAATCAATGTGTTGGATGTTTACTTGAGGCTATGTTGTTAAAACTCTACTCTGCGTCCCAGGTATGAGGTGGTGTATAACTGTACAAGTAGAGGTCAACCACAATTCGTCCTTTGCTCCCAAGAGTGCAACAGGATTAATTTTTCTCCCCCTTTCCTGAACGTGGCATATGTTTCAGTCCATACTGCTGCTGATATTCTTGTTAGCAAGAAGCTATGTCAATTCATCCTGGAGGAATAACATCTAGTATAACCTGCGATTAGGATACAGGGCAGGGTAAAGTGGGCTGCACAGAGCAGAGTCTCATTAAGCATTAGCCACAGTCTGGCCCTTATTTTTCTTTCCTTTCCACACTAAAGATTGCATTAGCAGTAATTATAATTATGTTGTTCTTGTTGCATGTGAGCCAATACTATCATGCAAAGCTTGCATCACAATTGAAAGTTGTTATTTTTCTGTCTGGCCCTGGCAATTACTACCTCATTAAAGAAATGAATTATCTTGTTAATTACACGGGAATAGGCCTCAAAACCAAACCTAAAAGATCAATTTAATGTCTCAACATTATCCATTTTTCCCATTGTTTAGTAGTATTAAACCTATTTGTATGGAAAGAAAGCATTTCTCTCTTCCTTCAATCCTGCTTTTCCTACTACTTAATCCTGCAAGAAAAAACAGTTTTTCTTTTGTCAATATCAGTCTGTTGGCATAAGAAAAATAAAAATACAAAGGGAGATAATGTTAGCAGTTTGACATAAAGACTTTCTGTAACTGTTCAGAGAAGATAAGCGTCATGGTGTGAAGCTTATCTGAAAACAACCTTCAGGACGGTGACATCTTGACTACCTCTGCCCCAGTCTAATTCATTGGAAGATACTGGTGTGTACTGAAGAAACAGCAAAACAAAGATAATTGTGATGATGAAGCTTGTCCAAAAGGTCTGGACTATACCTGCCTTGATTTAGGGATGTGCTGGAAAGAGGCATGCACAGAACTCTTTAACAATTTTAAACCCTTATAACACTTTCGGAGGAGGATACTAGAAAGTGATAGTGCTCCAGGTAGAAAGCTGGTGAAATAGTAAAATAATAAAACTAGTAAATACTCTTGGAGAACATTCATACATGGTTTTCTGATCTCTTTTTAATGTCTAAGCCTGCAGTGGGACCATTGCATTTGCAGGTCAGGCCACCACACTGAGCGGCTGGGTGTGTATGTCCTAGTCCCCTGCTTCCACGATGCTGATCCTAACTGTGCTGGAGGAGCAGAGCCTGGGGTGGTGTGTGAACTGTGTGAATGCTGCAGAATAGAAATCTTAGAATAGAAATGGTTATGCACCTGCAGTAACCCATTCCACTTCACAAATAACCTTTAAATGAACTGTTCTTACAGCAGTTTCCACTGTGAGAAAAATATAAATCCTTGTTTAAATAATGATGAGCCTGATAATTAAGGAAAAGGGAAATTAAAACTACATGTGAAAGTTAAAAGGATTAAGTAGGTATGTATGGATGTTTAAAGTTTGAACTAGTGTGAAAATCTCTTTTAGAAGGCTAATGGAGGCACAGCTGTGGAATCTGTGAGTTCCTGGTCAAAGTGTTTACTGTAAGCTTTATCTTGATCATTTGCAATCAGTAGTCAAATACACTTGGCACTTTCAGTTTGAACGGAAATATACTCAAAATCTGAGATTCCTCCTGGATAACAAGAATCTAAAAGTTTACATGCACACAACACTTCATTTGAATTTGTTTATCTCTGAATAAAACAGGATTAATAACGAAGCTTATGTTCTAGCAAATCACCTAGTTAGCTCTAGATTATAACACTGGAAACATTTTCTATTGGTAAAAATAAACCAGTGAAACAAATTCAGATTATGTTGAACTAGCAGGTACCTTCCTAGCTGCAATATTGTGTCAGCTAACTTGGAGGGCAGGTAAAACAGACTTCATCTCTCTCTCCTAACACTGGTTCAGGATCTTACCTCCAAGAGTGTCAGAAATTCTATTCCGAAACTAAATATCAAACAGCATGGTGATGAATCACCATTTTCCTGCTTTTATTTTCTGGGATTAGACTCTGAAATGCAAAGGTGGTAAGTGAAAAGCTTCTCTGATTCCATAATTAGCATAGTAAGTCTTGTTTATGTAACATTTTCCTGCTCACATTTAAAAAACCGAATTAATCTTTTATCATGAGTATTTACTGTACCTGTATTTTATTTAACTTATTACCTATAATGCAGTTGCATCTATTCACAAAAATGAGATATTTTAATCACAGATAACAGGTATAGCATGTAGAATACTGTTTCTTAGTTACTTACTTTTGTTGCCTTCTTTTTGTCAGTTGTAGGTTTTATTTTGTCACAATATACTTGATAATTTTTTAATGGGAGGCTTATATGGTTGTGTTTGGTTTATGTTGGGTTTTTTTGTTTGTTTGTTTGGTTGGTTTTGTTTTTGTTGTTGTTGTTCTTTTTTTCTGTTAAAATGCAAATTTGTTAAAGACCAAAAAATGCGCACAATCCTTTTAGAAAGACATTGTCTTACTTGAACTGCACCTCAGCATCTTTCTTCAGGAAAGATACCTGTGATATGCATTCCTTTTCATGAGGTTTTCCGTGATATAATACACAGTGGAAAAAAAAGAAGTTTTTTGGTTTTTTTTTTTTGCTAAAGGGTGGGCTTAATCAATGAAAAGAAAAGAAGATCCTGAAACAGATTCTTTCTATATAATGAATATACAGAAAAAAAAAAAGAAAAAAGCATCTAAGAGTTGACTAACAAGACATCCAATTATTGTTAAGCCATGATTGCATTTCTGTTGGTTTTCTTACAACCTATTGTTTGCATATTTTCAACTTATTTATTTATTTACATATTTGGGGTTGGCTACTATTTGAAAGAAAATTGCTTTCACAAAAGCAGCAATTTGAAATGTTACAGCTTCATCCTTTGTACAAGTGCTGCTCTTTTGGAAATATTTCCCCGGGATAGAAATAAGGCAGTTCCTCAACTAATGGAAAAGATCACCTGATAGTTGTGGCAAGCCTAAAGATTTGCACTTATCCCATCACAGTTTTAAATTTCTTTACTTAAACTTGTTGGAGAATATCAGCATCACATCTGATAAGACACCACAGTCACCTTTCTTTCATCATCTAGGGGAAAGAACTGTCTGTGATTAGAGGTTGGGAAGGCTGAGAGAGGAGCTGTAATTGCTATTTTAGTTGTTTTCCAGAAAGAAAATGTTTGTTTGAAAAAATACCAAACATTTTTGATTGTTTCTTCTTAGCTCAAATGGCATTTTTGGGCTGAAATAAGATGAAAACCTCATGAAAGGCTATTGGAATCCAATGTTTGTGTATTGTTAACTAAGGGTATTTATTTTCCTAAAAGGATGTGCTGACATTTATAATCAGACAAAGCTTTAAGAAACAAAAAACCCAACAAAACCCCAACAGCAACAGAAGGGTTTTTCTAATGCAGGATTTTTACTTTTAAGTGGAGACACTAGAGCTTTATAATTCACAAATGCATAATGATGCCCTAAAAGTTATTTGTACAAGAAAAGGAATAGGAGGTAGTAAACAATGAGAATTGACAGGTTTTGATTGTATTTAATTTTATTTTGATATGTCAGAAATGGAGAAAATATTTTAGAAGACTGGAACATATGAGAGCACATTCCAATTAAGAGAAGACCAGGAAAAAAAAAAAATAGCATACAAACCTTCAAACTAGATGAAGATGCACTCAGGGTCCCTCCACTGGCAGCACACTCTGCTGAACCAGAGGTAGAGAAGGAGATTTACATGTGTCACAGAAAGCAGGAAGCTTCCAGCCTCCCACAATTCAGCAGTTTCCATTTGTTATCTGTCCTCCTTCTTAGCAGCACAGGGTTCAGGTTCTTGCTCTTTTGCATATCTGCAAAGACCCCATTAATCTCCTGTTCATCCTGCCCAGTCATCACCACTTGTCACAGCTTCTTCACCTTGTGCCTCTGCACCTTGACTAGAGCAACCTCCCAGAGATGATGCCAGCACTATCCCCAGTGAAGCCAGCCAGCGCACCCTGCAGCCAAGACCTGGACATCCACATCGTCTCTCAGGAGCTCTTTCTGGTCAAGGTCTGGGATGTGCTGAGGATACTGTGTCTCCAGTTCACATTGGCTACAAGACATGGCAAGTCACTGTGCTATGCAGCCTTCAGAGGAGAAGGTACAGGCTCTTCCTACCCAGCCAACAACAAGCACGGCCCTCATCTTGCTCAGTGCACTGCAGAACTGAGCCCTCACCCCTAGCAGCCACAAGAAGTGAGCCCCTGAAGAAGAAGCCTGGAAACTCTGTAACAGCTGCTGTGGCTCTGTGCGCTGCTCCCAGACTTAATAATCAGACTTAACGATCTTCCTAAAATATTGCATGCGAGATGCCTGTATTAATCAATGTTTAACAAAGGCAAAAAGTGCTGCTCACTGAATATAAATACTTGCACAGACAGATTTAGCATTTGTTTAGTGAGCTTAATTAAAAAGCTCTACTTGATGTGAGTAGTGCCCTTCTGAGGATCTAAATTCCTTGATAAAGGAATAAACTGTTTTCTCTCACTTAGATTTTCCTTTTCTTCGTAAATGATGAGTGGTTTTGAAGATCAAAAGGTAAATTCTCATCTGCTAGCTTAATTTAAAAGATATTTTAACATTCTGATAAGCCCAGGAGTTTTTGAAGGCTTCATTTTATTTGCCTCACTAGTCGAGGAACAAATTTAAGGTAATTAACCGAAGTTAGATATCTCGGAAACAGCCATAGTCTTTGCATTTAGCACAGGAACATGAAAATTTACATAGGGAAAACTATATCCAATAATAATTAAACTGCTTAGTTTACTGTTTAATACAATTAATTTCAGTGAAGGTCAAGGGTGAGAGATGAAGGCACTGTTCTGTGTTTAGAGTTAATCAATCACATAGAATTATAAAAATGGAAAGCATAATCAATAATTGAATAATGTGGAATTAAACTCTTCAGATAGAAGAGAATTTGATAATATTTTCCCATGGCTGCAACTAAGGAAGATCCTGAGTATCTCTGAGCAACGACCAATTGATTATATTAAATAAAAAGTTTGTGAGTCTTTCTGACCTTTCAGTTTCTAGTATTATTTGTATGCAATGTTTTGTATAAATATAAAACCTATACTTGTATTTGCGAAGCCTGTGATGTGCAGCAGTGTGTGAATGAATTGCCCCATAGTGTCAGGAATGAAGTTATAGGATACTAATGTACTTGATATTAAAAAATATCCAAAAGTTATGAAGTAAATGGGAAACTAAAACTCAGTAAAGATCTACATTGGCCAAGGGGTTTATCATGAGTTTACATAAACAGACAGGGCTGTAATTTCTACATCTCATTAGAAACATTCCAAAAAGCCTTTCTGGAGATACTGATGAGTTGTCTACGGTGAAAGAAAAATAAAAAATCTGAAACTGTGAAATATACAGACTGAAAAATTGCTTACCTTTTTTCCACTGTTGGGCAATTAATTATTTATTTTTAAGATTGCAGAGTCTTGCTATGAGAAAAAAACCCACCCTCAAATTCTCAATTTTTCCTGGAGTGGAAAATTATTTTAATCTGAGTTTAACTGGATCTCTTGATTTATCTTCCGAAAGTATATATATATATATATATATATACACACTTCTTCTTTTCATTAGGGAAAAAGAATTTATGACAGTTATCTAGCATGAGTCAATTCAATTAATAATAATGCACACAAATTCTATTTGTCTTAACATCAGAATGAAATACTAGATACTTCTGTGCAAAATTCAAAGTCCTTGTTATACCATCATTTATGTCTATGGAAGCCGACTGGCAAACCAAAAGGATTTTAGTACCCATAGGTCATATTCAAGGTTGCTTATAGAATCATAGAATCATAGAATAGTTAGGGTTGGAAAGGACCTTAAGATCATCTGGTTCCAAGCCCCCTGCCATGGGCAGGGACACCTCGCACTAAACCATGTTGCCCAAGACCCCATCCAACCTGGCCTTGAACACTGCCAGGGATGGAGCATTCACGACTTCTTTGGGCAACCCATTTCAGTGCCTCACCACCCTCACAGTAAAGAACTTCCCCTGTTTAAGTTTGAACCTGTTACCCCTTGTCCTACCATTACAGTCCCTAAGGAAGAGTCCCTCCCCAGCATGCTTGTAGGCCCCCTTCAGATACTGGAAGGCTGCTATGAGGTCACCACGCAGCCTTCTCTTCTCCGGGCTGAACAGCCCCAACTTTCTCAGCCTGTCTTCATACGGGAGGTGCTCCAGCCTCCTTATCATCCTTGTGGCCCTCCTCTGGACTTGCCAGAGGATGTCAACTAACATCCTCATGAAATGCAAGGGGAAGTCAGACTCACAGACTAAAACCTCTATCCAAAGCCAACTGAAAACACAGTATTTTCCATCTTGGTAGTGGACCTGGGAAATGCTTCCTATAATATTACTTGGGGAGACACTTGTCTAGTATTTTAAATCAGTTTTTATCATAGAAAATAGCATTCATGCAGATGATTCTAGAGAAACATGAGAAACATGTGGCTTCATTTTCTAAATAGCTGCATCATGACAGCTACCAGCTCAGAGATTCCCTTCTCATAGAATCACAGACCAGGTTGCTCAAAGCCCCATCCAACCTGGCCTTCAACACTGCCAGGGATGGGGCAGCCACAGCTTCCCTGGGCAACCCGTGCCAGTGTCTCATGGTAAAAAATTTCTTCTTAATATCCCATCCAAATCTCCCCTCTGTCAGTTTAAAGCCATTTCCCCTTGTCCTATTACTACACGAGCTTGTAAAAAGCCCCTCTCCAGATTTCTTGTTGGCCTCTTTAGGCACAGGAAGCTGCTCTAAGGTCTCTCCAGAGTCCTCTTCTCCAGGCTGAAAAAACCCAACTCTCTCAGCCCGTTGTCTTCATAGGAGAGGAACTCCAGCCCTCGGATCATCTTTGTGGCCTTTGTCATATCAATACACCCTTATTCCTTAAGTCATTTCAGATGACAGACACTTAAGACACTCAGATTACTGGAAATCAGTAATGAATCCCAATTTTACTTATTATAGCAGTAGTAGATTTCCCTCCCCACCCCCTCCCCCCGAAAGCTAACTATCCTCTCACAGCATGGTCAGATTAATTTCTGTATTTTATTGTCAGGGTTCATTCTTGCTGATGAATGTTTTTTACCCTGTAAGCTTCCTGAGCAAAAAGGCTGACTAAATAGAGATGGATATATTCTTTTGGTGCTATCTTTATTCTCGAAGTGTTACAGCAGGATAGGAAATTGCAAACATAGACAGCTAATCTCTTCCTGCCCCCTTAAGGACAACCAAAGAGAGACTGGTCAAGCTTTGATTTATATTTATTTGCCATAATGAATCAAAATGCAGAGAGCTCTAACCCTATACAGTCCTAGTTGCAGTTAGGAAAGCCTCCTTTCTTGTTTAAAAGAGAATATTTCAGTTCATTGTTGCTGAAAACAATGGAATTATTAATCATCTTTCACTGGCTGATGTTTGCAGGGATAACTTTTCATTGGGACTAGAGGTAGCTGATGAAGAAGTGCTGGGAAGTCAACAACTTCAGGCAGTCAGATCAATAGCATGTGTCACCTGAAAGGTATGTTTTATTTTCTTGGTCACATAGCTAACAAATACTGATTTATCTTTATATTATGCTAGTGTATCTCAAGTGCCACCCAGCATGACAATATCTTCCTTCTCATGTGATAGCAAGAGATCTGTAAAAATCCGTGGACTTCAGACCACCCACAGAACACAGATGTTCATTCCTTCCTGTAGGCCAGATCACAGGAAACCTCTGCAGGCAGGTTGTACAAATTCTGACATAGTGCTAGCTCCCAAAATAGCACCTTTTTTTTTTTTTTTTTAACATGTAAAAGGTATCTCTTTATGCATTCTTTCAATCTGCTGCCTAATAATTTTACTTAATGCTCCCCATTCCTGCACCTCATCACTGCCATCCACCCTATCTTCGTGTTGCATCCTATTCGTAAATACTTCCTGTGTGACCTCACTTTCTGCCTGGGGATGATGGAAGAAGTCTCAGTGCCAGATCCATAGGCCTGTGTGTCAGCAACTGGTAGGCTGAGGTGTAGATGTGTTTCCCAGTGAACCTCAGTCATCTGCGTCTGTGTGCATGCATGTGCTTGCATGTCTGAATGTCTCTCTGGATTACATATTCATCCTTGCTCCTGGTCAGACCTGCAAAGGGGAACAGCAACAGCCACCTACATTGGGCTGGAACTTTTACTGCTCTGAATTAATTCTATACTGTCAGCAAACTACTGACTCCCTTTTTCAGATAATGAATGAATACTGAACACCAGAGATTCCAGCATAGCTCTTTGGAGGATTTAACTGATAACCTGTTACATTACAAAAACTATTTAAAATCTTTCTCTCTGTTTTCTCTGAAACCTCTGTAAAACCTATTCAAGTAAATAGGTTTTTTAAAAGTCAGTCCTTTGTTAGTAGTCACCACTCAATGTCTTTCTTACTGAAATGGATGGCTCGAGACTACATCTGGTTAACAAACATAAAGGACTATAATTTTTAGATATTTAGAATATGTATCTGCCAGATTTGTGGCCAAAGATTTGATTTAAGAAAATAACAGGTAGTATTTTTACATCTTAGACATCAATGCCTATGTACTTCAGAACGCTTTTCCTCTTTATAGTCTTTTGACAGAGGGCATGCTGTCTCTTAAGTGAAACCTATTATCTCAAAAACAAGGACAATAGACTTTAATCAGGATACTGCATATCATGAGGTTAAGGAAAATGAACTGAAGCTCTTCACTGAAAATATATTTTGAAAAATACATAAGAAGGTTGAATCTTTTGAGATTGTCTTGTATTTTAAAGAAGCTCAGAGAGTACTTAATGTGAATTCTATTTTAAAATGCTTTCAGATTCTGGAATGCATGACTGTTACAGAATATTAAAATAATGAACAAATTACAGCAGCTATTACAAATGATTCTCCATTCAGCAATGGATCTTGATGTACTTAACATCGTGTTTCAGAATGATCTGTGAAAATTGTTATTGCTTAGATTGATGGTTTTTTGGTTTTGCTGGTGAATAAACATTAAGGGGGGGGAAAAAAAGATCAACCTCATTAACCTCATTCTCAAATGCTGGTGGCTAGAAAGAAAGACTAAAATAAGGAGTTGATTTTCAGTTTCCAAGTATATACAATTTTACCTGAAATACACAAAGGCATAGGTCATAACATTTATCCAAGCTTTTTTGTCGTCTTCTGTGTATAGAACTGTATAGGACTGTCAAGCTTTACCCAATATAGTACCAAAACTCTGAGTACCAAAAACTGAGAAAATTATTATTATAGAAGCATCAAAAGTCTAAATTAGCTTTGTCAATGTAGATCTGTGAAAGCAGATTTGAAAGAAGTACCAAATGCTAAGAATTTAAATTTGTGTTACTATTTAACCATTTTGTTCTGCTTACTAGAAAATTAAGGCTACTGCAAAGCTATTGCACTGTTGAAAAAGAAATAGCTGCTAATCTACTGGTGATCCTTTTTTCTTTTTTTTTTTTCTGCTTTCTAAAGAGAGCAGTTACCATCTGTAACTTCTAGAGAAAAACTGTAAGGCAGTCAAGGAAATCAGACCTTTTGGCTTTCAGAAAAGACGAATAAATTTGAAGACATGGCCTCTATAGCCATCAAAAGTTCAATTTGTTTGCAAACAGGTACAGGTTTGCACATGGCTTGTACTATATGCAAATATACGATATAGTTCTCTATACAGCCTTTCCCTGAAAAAGAAATGCATGGAGAAATTTCCTTTTCACTACCTCTGTTAAAAAAAAAAAAAAAAAGAAAAAGAAAATCCTGTTACGTCCTAAAGGAAGTCTAGTGCTTTGACAAGGAACAAGTGGTAGTCAGAATTAAATATGTAGACATTATTTTATGATTTAAAATGATCTGCTCCAAAAATTACAGCAAAAATCAAAGCCAGTTTCCCATTAATTTTTTCTTCTTAAGTGACATATTAGTCTATTAGTTTAGCTCTCATTTGTTGTAGGGACCTACAATTTTTTAAATAAAAATCACAAGCCACTTCCAACAGGAATGGATGGCATTTTTTTAAGTTTTAGATAAGGAAAAAAAAAAGTTAAGGTTTTTATTGTGCGCATTCCCTTCAACACTCAGCAGAACTGTAACCTTTCACACACATCATCGCCTCTCCACCAGCATACAGTCTGGTGATACTCTTTAATGCTATTCTCTACTCAAACTAATGAAGTATGTTTTGCTATTTATCTCCAGCCAAAGGAAAAATGATGCTATAGATACATTTTTTTTCTTTTTTGGTAATGCTCTTTATTGCACTACAGCTGCAATACTAAAATACTTCATTCTTCCTCTCCCCACAGTGACAGACACCAGGAGAATTGGTTATTAACTCTAAATGGGTATCACAGGACTGCCTTAAAAGGTTTCTGTTCTTAAATGTTGTGATGGAATGAAAATGGAGTGCTCCTGGGTGCCAAGAATTCCCACACACCTGTGCTGTGACTAGAGCAATGAGCAAGCTAGCTCTGAAGATTTGTAGGGGGAATGCTATGACTTACATTTTGGCTTCAGTTCACACAGTATTTATTTCCTGAGTCATTAACATTACCTGAAATAATCAATTTGTTTTTCATTTGAAGACTGAGATTATGAAAAAACCATCCTGTTGTAATCTTCATTCCAAATCACATATTTGTCCCTGCTAAAGTTGGAGGGAAATGAGCAAAAGCCCATAAACTTTGAAACTCATTTCATGTTCACTGAAAAAATTATACATTTTCTTGTAGCTTTGAAATAAGTATAGAGCAAACGTAATGTTTATTGCATGACCTGAAATTAGATTAATTTCTGAACGTTTTATTACAAAAAGTTATGCATTGCTGTTTACAACAGAACTGCTAAAATGCCTGAGAATAACAGATTGTCAATTTACAAGATTTTCTGAAAAGGCAATGACAGCACCAGAACTCTGCATGAGACACAGCATCACTACAGTTTGTATGCATCAATAGGGATTGAAATAAGATCTCTGCAGTTTACAGAGAATGCAAATGCATTGTCTTCTCATGCATGGCATTCTTGATTTGAAAATTTTTGTGGTCCTGTGTGTATACTTCATCCTTGTTTACGAACTACCTTATTTACTAGTGTTTGGCAACTAAGTTTTTCCCTTTTTGTTCCACAAAGGCCACACATCTTACTTGGATTATAGTGCAATTTGTCTTCAAGTAGTATTACAGGAGGAAGACATCTTAATCTCAGATAATGTTATTGCAAATACTAATGCTAGCTAATAAAAGAACATAATAAAACATGGATATATGCAAGGAAGGACAATTTAGGTATTATTAAAACATTTCATTAAATACAGTCATTTTGGTTAGTTTTTATCAGATTATAAAAATGTGATATATAGTTATTATATTCATATGCAATCCAATGAAAATAATCCAAACAATGCAGAAGCAGAACCCGGTATGTTATTCAAAAGGAATACTTTGACTTTTTCCCAGTATAACTGGAAAGGGTCTTTGAAGATAGAACACTATACTTTTTGACAAAATTATCAGTGTAAATAAACAATTTGTATCAGAAGTACATTGACAAGCTGTCATCCCTATCTGTATCCTACCACAGTGTCATTAGCTCTTGACGTCACTAACAGAGGCAAGCAAATTTTAAATGTGACTATTACTAAAAGAAATCCTGTGACTGTATTCTTTCTCTTTGCTTCTATAAATATTTCTTTATTATCTACTCTTTTTTTGTCAGTATTATATAATTATATGGTGCAAACTTGTTCTTCTCTTATATATATAATCCCTCCCTAGCACTGGCTGCCAACTGTAATCACAGAATTCTGGAGGAATCCAGGTAATTCTTTTCTCTCCTTCCATAGCAAAGCTAGCATCAGCTTGTCATGATCCACCTCCTCTCCATTTTTTTCTGCAATTTTAAAATTCAGCTTTATATTACATCAAAATATCAAGTGAGCAGTCAAGTATCATGAAAGCTGAAAACTATCCATAGCCCACAACTAATTTCTGCTAATAATGGTTAAAAGACCCTTTGGAAACATTTGTATTGATGTTTTTAGAAAACTAGGTATTGGTACCTGAGTTTCTCTGTGTTCTAAGCATAATAATGGAAATTTCAAACAGGAAAAGGTGACAAAATAATAAATGAAAACATGCATAGTTACCTTCAAACATAAAAAACCCAAGCCACCCAACAAAAAAAAACCTCAAACCCTGACTGTTTCAGTAGATGGTCAAACCATATGTGTAATCTTAATACTGCAATCAGATTTTGGAAACTGGGAGAGTGTCTTATTAACTGGAAACAGCATCTTTTGCATGTTCCCAATTTTCTTTCACTAGAAAGAAGCATATCCTACAACCAGACCCTTAGAAAAATCAACATCAGAGTAATTTTTGAGTCAAAAATGCTTGCCAGGTTGAACACATACTCGATTAATTACTGGTATTTATAATTTTTGTTGCATTTGATTTGGATAGGGTTTTTTTATATATATATATGCATTTATATTTTTGATGCCTTACTACTTTTTCTATTGGGTACACAAACAGAAAACATGGGTTTCCAAGCTAGATTATTTATTTTACTTAAAGAAAACAAGAAACCTATAGTAAAGAGACAACACGTGAAGAAGGATTGATCTATTCCTTTTAGTGAATCCATTCTCATTTGCCTGAAGTCTCTGTGAGAAAGGAAGGATGGATATTCTTTGAGACTATTTGTCCATATGCACAGTCACACTGTACAGATGAAGCCAGAGAACTTCAGCTAAACTTGCCACATGCCACAAATGCTGTTAAAAGACACATAACACAGTCCACTCTCAGATCGTATTATCATGCTTTAAAGAGAAAAAGCAAGAGAGATTAGGACCCAAAACAATAGGTTGAAGTCTGAATATGCATGTTGACAGCGTGCCTCAAAAACCACCCCAATACTGCTTTCACTTTTTAGTGACTGTATGCTGTCAAGATAAAGCTTGTTAATTGAGACCCCCAGAATCTGAGGCTAAGCTGATGGATCTACCGAGGAAACAATACATTTCAGCCTCTCCTTGTTCTTTTTTCTGGCTGATAAACTAAAAAAACCCCAAAAAACCCAAACAAAACAAACAACAAAACAACAACCAAAATAAAACAAACAACCCAAACCCCAAAAAACTCCTACATTTTCCACATATATGTTCTTCTGCAAGAAAAGAAAAGCATATGGTGAGCCTGTTATAGAGGAGGGACCATAAATAAGAGAGAATTTATTTTCTCAGCTGGGGAAGACATGATAAGCAAAAACAGAGAAACAAATAAAAGGAAAAAGAAACAGGTAAAAAAAATTCAAGGAATAGAAAATGCAAAGAGGAAAAACCTCAAAGAATTATTAAAGCAAAAATTCCAACTCAGCAACATGGCTGACAGAAACTGAAGCCAGGATCAAATGCTTCATCCTTCACATTTCGGGCAGAGGAGATGTGAGCTCCAAGGTACATTGTTAAGGGTGAATCTCTCTCTCTGGAGTAGCTGGTCTATGAATACAAACCATGAGTAATAACACAAAGATAGTATTTAAGTATCTCTTATGCAAAAAAGCTTTTCTCTTCTTCTTTTTTTTTTTTTTCAGTTTTATCCCTGAAGAGAAACAGAATATTTCCTCTACATGTAGATATACACATACACATCAGGTAAAATAGATTAATAAGTATGCGACAGGCACACAACACCATGCACAGTGTTGACAAGCATCAACATTTAAGTGCCAGCTTGTCCTCATACATAGTAGTTCTGATTGACACTTCAGATTTGTCAAGGCACAAGTGATCCTTTCCAGGCAGAATCACTTTATGATGCAGAGGCTGCTGTGCAAATGGCTATGTAGAATCGGAGTGAGAAAATTACTGACTTTCTCAGCATGCTTCTCCTTCATGTTCAGCTCTCTAGGAACATGTTGCCTGCAAGAGATAGCAGTATTGCTGGGAGCCACAGAAAATGAAAAATTAAAACTGAAGGTAATAGGGAGATTAAAAATTGATGTTGCCCACAGGGTTTTCCTTGTGTTAACATTTCCCACAGGCTAGTGAGGGCTGGGGACTGTTACTCCACAGCTATAGGACACGTAGATGCTCAGCTTGATTCTTACCAGTGAAAAAACCTTTCTGGTTGGAGTTCAGTTGGAATAATTTAATATTATACCAAACAGAATTTTCACCCTAACAGTTATAAGCATCTGTTTTGTATGTAATGAGTATTTAATATACAAACAAATCTTTCTATCTGCACTCATAAATAAATGTGCACCTAAAGATACCCAGTGTTGATCTACTGTTAGCAGAAATCAGAGGACCTCTCTTTATTGTAAAGGTAGCAACAGAGCTTTTCATTGGAATAAGTAGAATTAAGTACTTGTATTTATATAGTTTCATGAGTAAGTCAGCTCAGTAGCAGTCAAAACCAAACAGGGCGTCAAAAATTGAGCAAGTAATGGAAAGCATATATATGCAACATTATGCTGCTAAATCTGTATCAGAATTCTTGTCTGTTATGTGTATATTTGCTTTACAATCTCAGGAAAAAGGTAATATAGCTAGAAGAGTTATGGAGACAGGCTGTGAGGGTGATGACGAAAGAATTAATTCTTTCTGATAGAGAGGGAAGACTCATCACCTAGAAAAGAAATACCAGGGGGTGAAATAGTCAGTGCTAGGAGGACAGAAAAGCATCAAAATACAAAATCTGAGAACAGCAATTTAAAAATTTACAATATCTTTGCTTTCCCTTCTAGTTATTTTCAGTTCAGTACTTTTCAGTTCCTTTCACTTCTTTTCAGTTAGGTTCTTTTCTATTCTATTCTAAAACCTGTTTCTGTCATATTGCTTATGATTTGCAAAGTACCCCAAACGATCTGACTTATTCAGGAGTAGCTGTAGGTCAGGATCTGCTCTAATCCTGGAAATTATAGTTGGGGGGTTCACTATAAGAGAAACAAAACAGAAAAGCAAATAATTCAGTTGTTTGAGTAGTCTCAGGAAATGCATATTTAATATGACTAAATGCTATCTCCTTTGCTGAACGTGGATAACTAAATTCTGTGGATTACCAAATAATCACCCTTCTTTATTCACTTTGATTTGAGACACATTGTTCCATATTTTGAAGGATTTAAGTTAAAAAGTAGTTGACTGCAACATAATATAGACTTGATATACAATGATATTGCTGGTTTAAAAATACATTTTAAAATATATTTTGTTTCACAGTTAAGCCTGCAAAAAACTAGAGATGTTGGCTTTTGCAAAACAAATCAAAACGAAGCACTCAGGTTTGACTGTATGATGACACCATTGCCTACTCCTTTAACAACATGAAATGGAATTTAAATGCCATTAAAAATGCTTTATGATGGAAAGGGACTTACCTGTCAATAAGAATATAGCATTCAAATATATTTTTCAAACCAAATATTTGTAGAAAAATATATCTTACCTGATGTGAGATTATTTTGGTTTATCTATTTTGAGTTTCTCCAGGTCAGTAAGGTTTGTTACTGACTCTTAAGTCCCTGAAGACTAGGTAATAAAGCATTTGGTATATGATAAAAAACAGACACTGAAAAAAGATAATGAGTAAAATTATGTGTATCAGTGGGCATGGACTGAATTAGCATCACTTTACTTATTAAAGCAATCTTTGCTTACAAAGTCATAAGAGTACTTAGCAGGCTATCTTTAAACAGAAAAGGCTTGGAAATGTATAACCAGTTAAATAATTAGCATTTTCCTAATACAGAGAGCCAATGCATAATACTTTCTTAACAAATAATGCCTTCTTATAAGGAAAAAAAGCTAAACATAAGAATGTCCTCAAATTATTCTAACAGGTAAAATGACCTCAGGTGCATTCACATTTGCCATAGAAACTATAAAATTTGATGCAATAGCTCTGTTCATCAGATTGCCATCAATTCCTGTATGAATTTTAGAAAACAAGCATAAATGGAAAAAAAAATCCAACGAAACAATATTTTTCATGAAGAGAGTGCTAAAAATGTGAGGGGTGAAAAATTAGATTAAATGAGGTTTTTTTTAGATGAGGTTAACTGTAGACTTAGACTTAATTCTAGATCAGGTTAATAATTTTTTCTGTACTATTTAAGGGCTACAGAGTGAAACCTTTAGACAAGGGTGGACATTAATAGATAACAGAGCTGCAGAAATGGTCTTTGAGCTATGCTGCTTGGTACAGGCAGCCTGGCCTACTAAAACAGAAGCTGGAATGGAACCCCAACCTCACAGGAACATGTGAATGGAACAATAACCGAAAGTTCCAAAATGTTTTCTAATAAGATTTTAATATCTGAAAAACTTTCATAAACATCTGCCTAACATACATGAAAATTACTTAAATGTACCAGATTAGTTCTTTTCAATAAAAAATTGGAACTATTAAAGTCCAACATTATGTGCTGAAGATGCCAGATGGTTCCTTGTTGTTTTATTCTTAGTTCTAAATTTGGAGGGAGGGACTGTATCTCTTTTTTATAATTTTCTGCTGCTGACAGAATGATTATGATTTATTCTTAATTAACTGCAAAATGATTCTGTAATCAGTGGCAAAGTTCAAAACTGTAGTAAGCAAGCCTTTTCTGAGTATATTTTAAAATTAATTCATTGTGGTTGTTCTCAAGCTTTCTAAGTTTTGCAAAAGTGTAGAAAGCTGAAGAGTTTCAGCATACTCTTGAAGATATGATGTATCAAATCAATGCAAGCAAACAGTTAAAAGAAAGAAATAGTAAGGTTTCCATGCATTTATATAATTTCTAAAACATTTGTCCATAATAACCAAAATAATTGTATGCATATTTAAAAAACAAAAGGATAGTTCTTCTAAAAACCCAGTCTACTGACACAAGTTGTAGTAACTTATTTATGTCAAATATCCTATGTCAACAGCATCAGTCTGTCATGTGGCTTCTTAATGGTTTCCATGTTCCTCTATAGGAAAAGTTTTTGTCTGGCTTAAAGAACAGCTTTAACCTCATGGCTCAATTCCTTTAATATACAGGCCTTTAATAAAGAACCAGTATATCTATCAGACACAGACACAGATGTGACACTAGAGTCATGAATGACATTATATAGCCTTGGAAAAAGATGTAAAAATTAGAATTAGATAAAAGGAAGCAAAGCATGAAGGATATGTTCCTAAACCATTTAGAAATGCCTAAAATCTGTATACAAGTGTTTTAAAAAGGAAACATTATGGTCAGTGTTGGCAGATCTGACTACCATGAAGCTGAGAACTGAAAAGAATCAAGAAAAAAATGCCCTATAGCAGACAGAGGACTTTTTTGCTTGACATGTAGGGAGAGTTAAAAAAAATCACAGCTCTTTTCATTCTCTCTTTCTGAAGGTCTATGTGCAGTTGATTGGCCAGACTAGAAAGCATCACCTGGAACCATCTGAAAATAATCCAGGCTGCATTAACAAAGAAGTAAGCAGACAATTATCAGATGTATATGTTAGTGTAAATTTATGTGAAAAATATTCAGTATTTGCTTCCTGAGATATGTTAATAAATTCAGGCTGAACTAAACAATTACTGCATTTTTTCTTGTTTTCTGTACTTTCAGAATACTGCAAAATGGTGACAATTCATAATAGTCTGAAGAAACTCACAACAAAATGCAGATGGGTGGTGCAGTTGATAAACTAGAGGGAAGGGATACCATCCAGAGGGACCCTGACAGGACCCTGAGGAGTGGACCCCTCTGAACCTCACGAAGTTCAGTAGGTCAAGTGCAAGGTCCTGCACCTGGGCAGGGGCAATCCTCAGTGTCAATACAGACTGGGAGATGAATGGCTTGAGAGCAGCTCTGTGGAGAACTTAGGGATACTAGTGGATGAAAAATTGTACATGAGCTGGCAGTGTGTACTTACAGGCCCAAAAGCAAATTGTATCCTGGGCTGCATCAAAAGCATAGCCAGCAGGTCGAGGGACGTGATTCAGTCCTTCTTCTCCACTCTCATGGGACCCCACCTTGAGTACTCCATCCAGGTCTGGGCTCCCCAGTACATGAGGACAAGAGAGGCCTGGACCTATTAGAGCAGGTCCAGAGGAGGCCCAGAAAAATGGTCAGAGGGCTGCAATACCTCTCCACAGGCTTTGAGCAAACTGATCTAGTGACAGATGCTCCTGCAGGAGGGCTGGACTAGATGAACTTTGAAGGTCCCTTCCAACCATTCTATGATTCTGTGATTCTAAAATCCTCCATTGTTTGTGGTGCATTTGTGCTATCACTCTTCTATTCAACATCCACTTTTACACGTGTATAGTGTAGCTCTTACCATGCACTATTTTCTCCTCCAGAGTCTCAAAGTTACTTTCTGCCTTCACTATAGGCCACATACTTCATGCCATATAGAATCACAACCACCAGAAATGAACGTGGAACCAGATGCAAGAAGTTTCAGCTCTAAGTATCTTTTTTCTATATTCTTTAATTTACTTAGGAAGTTCTCAACAGCAACCAGCTGGTATTGCCAGTGGCTCAGAAAACTTAGTGTTTGTATTCAAATGAGAATCGACAGGGGTAAATATTGAAGGAGTCCAAATGCATTCTTGAGACAGATGCCGTTATAAGCAAGGTTAATAAAAATAAAAGCATATTTAGGAAAAAAAAAAAAAACTAGCAAATTAATAAGAAGAATAGCCTTTGGCAAGGACAAGGTGTCTGAAACAACTCAATAACAAAATTCATGGGGTGTTTAATGAACCCTGTATTATTGTAATATAAGGAAAAAACATAGAAGTGTTAAATGGAGCTTGCAGCTATTTCGCAGATTTCTCCAAGCTTCAATTATTAAAAGTCTGGAAGGCAGAGGGGATGGACAGCTAAAGAAAAAGGTGTAAACATTAAACATAACGTATTAAAAAAACTCAGCTGCAAAATATTCATCATCTTGCACTGAGAAGGGTTGGTTACTGAACAGCTTGCTTTCTGTGGTTACATTTCGAAAACCTTTATAAACTGAAACAATACCACCCTTAGAAAAAGGGGATATGCTGGGTAACACTTTATGTGTTACTCATCACCATGACTCTGAGTCACCACCATGCTTCCACGCTGTCCTGGTTTCAGCTGGGATAGAGTTAATTTTCTTACTAGTAGCTGGTACAGTACTAGTACCAGCTTTAGTCTGAGAATAATGTTGATAACACCAACATTATCAACACATTTTGATATGTTGTTTTTGCTTTAGTCTGAGAATAATGTTGGTAACACACCAATGTTTTAGTTGTTGCTCAGTAGCACCCTGATCAAGGGCTTTTCAGTCTCTCATGCTCTTCCAGTGAGGAGGGGTATAAGAAGCTGGGAGGGAGCAGAGACAGGATGATAGACCCAAACTAACTAAAGGAGTATTCCATACTACAGAGCATCATGCTCGCTATAGAAACTGGGGGGAGTTACCTGGAAGAGAGCGATCGCTGCTCAGGACTGGACTAGGTATCAGTCAGAGGGTGGTGAGCAATTGCATTATGCATCACTATTGATTGTTGGTTTGTGCTTTTTCTTTTTTTAGTTTTATCTCTTTCTCTTTGTAATTTTTCTTCTCGTTATTATTAGTAGTATTAGTATCATACTGTGCATTATTTTAATTATTAAACTGTTCTTATCTCAACCCACAGGTTTTACTCTTTTCCCCAATTCTCCTCTCTATCCCATTGGGGAAAGGGATGGGGGTTAGTGAGCTGCTGCATGGTGTTTAGTTGCTGGCTGGGCTTAAACCACAACAGTTCTTTTTGTGCCCAACATGGGGACTGAAAGGTTGAGATAACAACAGATCTGACCAGAGTGTGTCAAAACAAATCTATGATAAATATTAATTGTATTGGTTTAATAGTCATTGGTCACAATGTTGATTTATTTGCTCTCAGAATTGTTGCACTTGGTCTCACAGTTGCGTTACGTCACACCTTACTTGCAGCCTGTATTCCCTGTTTTGTTGTTTATCATCCATAGGGCCTGGGCTAAGGGTCTTGTTTTGTTGTACTTTCTAATACTGGCTTGTGATACAATAGAACTGCTTGTAGTCAAACTAATCTGGTATGTGTACTCAGCATTGTTGTCACCTCTATACTATGGGAGCCATCTAATGAGAATTAGATCAATTATATCTTTCTCCTTCTCTCCTCAGACAGCCAGCTTATGGAGGAGACATCCTGCACACCTTCCTCTTCCCCACGAGGTTAATTACAGTAGCATTTGAGAATTTTGAAAATTGTTAATATTCTTGGGATGTTGAAACCAGCCTGGCCCTATTGCTAAGAACCAGCATGTTGCTGAGTATGTTTCAAATCTTGTTTAAGGTTAAAAAGCTATCTAAGAATACCAAGAGATCTTCTTTGAGGCTGGATAGTCATGAGTGGCAGGACGTGTGGGATAGAATAGGCAAGGACCTAGGCCAGTAAGCACCTCCAGTGTTTTGGAGCTTCAGCCCCGAACAAGAGTGGAATTCAGAAAAACTAGTAAAATATTTGGAAAAAGTATGCTTTCGTCCTGGCAATAGCAGAGACACAAATCACTGCAACTTGCTGAGGCCTGGGCTATGCCTACTGAGCCATGCTCAACGCTATCCAGTACCCTTAAGGGGAAAAAAAGGACTCTGGACCTGATGACAAAGTGACAGGCACTGCAGCTATTCCAACCCCAGCGACAATCACTGTGGCTACTCCAACTCCAGTGACAGGTGCTACAGCTACTCCAACCCCAGCAAAAGACACTGCAGCCACTCCAACCCTGACAACAGGCACTGTGGCTGAACCAAAGAACCAACCCATGCTGCTATCAGTTGCTCCTATACACAAGAAGAAATGGACATGAAAGTCAGCTCATTTAGTGAAAGAGTTCAAAGCAAGGCCATCACAAGAACAGGAGGAGGAGGCAGGACAAGAGATAATCTCTTGACCCCTGTCCCTGAGCGAGCTCACATCCACAGGTAACTCAGCCCCTAGATTTGACCTAAATCCTGTCCAGCATCTGTGGTCGTATTAAATACCCATAACTTGGGTGACTTTTCATCCAGTATCCAGCTCCAAATTTAAGTATTTCCAGATTCTTGCTTCTTCCCACACTCCAGCTAGTCCAGACTGAAGTTTGCTAGTGAATCACACACACAGATGAACAGAGTATAAACTCTCAAGAAAAAATTTAGACTTAGATTTTCATGTCATTAACCAGATATCCTCACAAACCAGATGTCCTTGCAATCCACATACTTAGATTCCAGATATCCTTAGACAGTGTACATCTCTTTGCTGACAACTTTCAATTACTTCAACAGTATTATTCTTCCACTGCAGGCTTATGATGTTTAATGCATTACACCTGCTATTCATGAATATTTTACTGTGTCATTTTTATGAGTAGTAAACACTGTAAAGAAGAAAGCCCAGAGGAAAGCTCTCACGAGCTGCAACTACAAAAATGCAAGCTTTCCTAACTTACGTGCCTTTATACCTGTAACTACCACTACCATGGAGGCAATGTCTGGGCTAATATTTGCAGTTATTCCTAAACCTTTTTGACCAGATTACCAGCACATGTAGTGTGTGTGCTAGTTGGCTTTTTTGTTTGTTTGTTTGCTTGCTTGCTTTTGTTTTGTTTTGTTTTTTTAAGGAAAAAAGATCTTTAATTCCTTAAATTCACTATCAATTGTATTCTACAAATAAAAAGCCACATTGCTGAGTAATAAAAATCAATGCAGTGCCATTGAATTTAACAGAGAGAGATCTTTGTTGCAAATTTTACCTCTTGTTAGATTGAAATAATGTTGAAATATCTGCTATAATACAATACTTCCATAGTATTCCTCTAAGCTACAGTTTGGTGGTAGCTATCCAAAGATGGCTGTCTACTGTGTCTAATCTGCAGTCACTACATGCTTTAATTCTTTTTTTTTTTTTTTTGCATATTTGTCCCATTCATCCTGTAATTTTGCATAAAGCACATTTGCCACTTTACATGTCTATGTGGAATATGATTCAGTTTATACAGAGGCTTCATTTTGAGATTTGCACATTACCCAATTTAGCATGAAAGTATTTCTCCTACAGACAAATGTTAGATTGGAAAGATACATTATGCAATAAAATCAAGAGAAAAATGCCAAATCTGCAGGAATTTTGCAACATGAACATATTTAAAATTTAATAAAAAGTAACTACCACATTTATACACTCAACTTGCAAGTCTGGAAATGAACTTAGAAACAAACACCTTCTGCCTTCAGAGTCTGACATTTGCATCCCTAATAGTCCCGTAATTTCTAACAGAAAATAACAATATCTGTATGTGTACATTAAAATTGGAAATATAAATATGTATGTCTGTTTAGATAGGCATTAGTTAGAAACATTTTAACTACCTACAGCTTATGGCAAGGCAGAATTTTTACATAGGTATTTCAAGAGAGTTGCAAAATGTGTCATCTGTGGATGCAATGCTGATCTGTTCCATGCTTAATAATAATATTTAAATAACTGGATATTTTGTAAATAGCATTTTCCTAAGAGCATTTTAAGTGCAGTAATGTGTCCAGCAGAATTAGAAGTTATTACCCAGAAGAACCTATGAAGAATGTAAGACAAATAAAAAAATTAATATTAAACATTTGCAACAGCAACATGGAAGCAACATAATCAATTGATTTCACTGGGTATTTTTGAAAGTCTTGGTGAAGTGGTGGGTTTTTTTCAGATATTTTTCTCCTGTTTTACTATGAACAGCCATTTTGTAAAATTAATAACTTTGCAGATTACATCATCTCAAGTAAAATGAAGATTGCTATTTATTTTGGGGTTCATCCTTGATGCAGGCACTAGATCAAGTGAGATCGTCTATTGTATTATTCAATTTACCTACACTTATTAGAAACAGTCCAATAAGCCTTCAGTGAAGGTTAATACTGACTTTGGAGAAAGTTGGGACTAATCTGTGCAGAGTCAGCATATCCCATGTGGGGGGAACTGCCTGGTCAACAAGCCAGTGTGAAGCTCAGTGTGACTGAAAGTTCTATCATGTCCTGATTGTTTGGAATAAAATGGAGAGACATGTGGTAGTGTGCTCCCCACTGCCTGACCTTTATTTCCCAACTCTGTGCATGTGATAACCATAAGTGGATGTGTCTGGATCGTAATGAGTGCATCCAACTCAATTCTGGCGGAACAGATAACAACAGAATAGCCAAGGGCTAATCCAAACAATGTGCACCACCACCACCTCCCAGCCATAATCCCGGTCAAGGTCTGACTCAAGCCAAGTTTCTATAGTCAGTACGCAAACATGACTATAAGTCAATTATCTTACTCCATAAATAGTGGACAGCCGAAGGCCCATGGAGATCTCCTGCATGGCAGCAGATGCATGCCAGGATCTACCCTTGAGTAGGGACGCCTCTCAGAGTTACTCCTTAAGGCTGAGAGAGTCCTTACCACAAGATTAACAGCATGCTAAACCTTGAAATCTTAGCTAAATGATATAAAGGATTGAGTGCGCATATATAATCCTTTAGACATAAACCATTGACCAAGTCTGAGAATAACTCTGGATCGAACCACACCTTAACTACCTTCAGTAAGGAGTTTAGCAAGCAAGGAGATCCTTTGTGAACCTCGAGGCTCAATGTAAGGGTCTCCCTGACAGTTTTGTCTGGCCCTGTCCTCTATGCAGTAAATAATCAAGTACACCTCACTATCAAATCTTGTCAAATCGCTGTTGCTTTTGCTAACAAACTTTGTTAAATCGCTGTTGTACATCAATAAACATATTGCTACTTCTCTCTTAGGAGTGAAGTGTGTCACTCCTTCATCTGTAACAGGGTTTGCCAATCGATAACCAAACACCTACCGAAAACCAAAGCTCAAAACAATCCTGAAGGTCCAGGGGAAGAATATAGGGCACCCTATGATTGGAAAGGTCAGAAACTGTGTGTGGACATGTTGCATGCACAGATCTGTGAATAAGCTGCCATGCAAAAAAGAAAATGACAGTACAAGGGAGAGGAAAAGTTCATCCCTGTGAGAGGAGATATAGGGGTGCATATTGGCCTCAATGTGTGCTTGTATGTTTATGTATAATACCCTGTATATTAAGGTCAAGGGGATGGTTATATTTATGGTGTTTTGCAGTTCTGTCATGCCTCCAGTGCCCTTGTCCTCCATTGTGAAAGTGAACTAAAAGTTGTGTGTGTTAAAATCCTAAAGGTGTGTCCAAAGTTTGCTTTCCTCACCCTGGCAATTTTATCTTCCAAAATGCATACGCATTTTTTAAAGTAGAACAAGGACATTAAGATCAACATAAGATGACAAGGAGAAAGTTAGTTTCAGAAATTAGGTCCTTCTAAGAATTCTGGACCAAGAAATATTTTCATTAACTATGTTTTCAATTTGACATGTAATTAAATGCTGCATTCAATTTTAGACCTAATTAACTTTTCTTCTTTTTCTTTTTTATCAATTAAAAAATGAAAACACTACTAAAATGAAAGTGTGTGTTTCATTTAGAAAATGCTGAAATTAAGCATTTGACATAAAAACCTCTTTTCTCATGTAAAATTAATGACTGCACTTTATCTATATTTATTAATAGCTTTGTTCATGCAAAATATACTTTTCAATGAATTTAATAATCTTAAAAAAATTGTGCCCACCTCTATATAGTGTCATTTTACGTCTTCTCAAGAAACTTATATTGTCTCTGCCTAAATTGATTAAAGTTGTGCCACATTATCTGGGGCTATGTATATGAAAAATAGCACTTTAAATATTATTCATGTTTGAGATAGTATTTGGAAAATAAACCTAAGCCAATACAAGTATAAAAGGTTTTTCTGCCATTTGTATCTTTCCTAGAGTCAGTTTGATGTATACATTAGATTCTGCAGGCTGCAGTCAGAGATCTGTAAGTGCACAAATACATCAGCAGCTTATCAATGTACCCAAGGATCATAGTGGTTTTCAGAACACTGAAAGCTGATGGCAAGTTCTATCTGCACTTTGAAACTGCTTTGAATTATAAACTCATTCAGACTTGGTCCGTTTCATAGTAAATACTTACGGCAATAGGACAAGATTTCTAGAAAAATTTAAGCAGAGTTTTAAAATGCTATTTGCAAAAGACACAAATATTATTCTACCTCTCCCCCCCAAAAAAACCCCAAAAGCCAAAAAAAAAACAACCAACACAAACCCAATAAAGGAAGTAGATCAAGCACTCAGTGATCTCTCCTTGTTGTTAAAAGAGAAGAGATTATTTTTTCCAAACTTTCCATGAAGTTTATATCAGCTCATATCAATCAAATAATGACGTATTAAGCTCTGGTTTCCACTAATATTTTACACGTTTGTGGTCCTTTGTTTCTTTGTTATGTCTTATGGAAATTTACCTGGATGTGAAAATAATCAAAGATGCTATTTTCTGCTGTTGTGCTGGCCCACCCTCTCAAATGAGAAAACACCTATGAACATGGGAGAACTCAGATGTTATATGCCAACCTATTTCTTGTCAAAAGGGAAACTGTGAAAAGAAATTGAAAATTAAGGACAATGAACTTGTGTTTATATGGCACTGTAGGGAATCAGTAATTTAAACTACCAGACCCTCTGGCATAGAGTACAAGAGAGGCTGCTAATTAACAGTACTTGGTTATTAATCACACTTCTCCCTTCTTCATTCATTCCAAGAAATGCTTGCAAACAAGCGCTCTCCTTGATTTGTGAAGAGCAGCTGTATCTATGCCTGTGTATTTAAATAGACAAATGTTAGAAGGACTTTAAATTTCATACATTTTCCTGAAAAAAGGTCTTATTGTAACAGTCTGCTTCTTAAGGTGATACCTCTACTGCAGCATTGAAAATAGAGCACTTGTGCATTCCTGAGTATAGTACTTTGTAAATTCATTATAGGTAAATGTAAAGTAACATATATGGGCAGACAAACATGAAATTATGATTGGCTCGAAGCTGATCACTCAAGAGTATGATATTAGCATTGTGATAGGCAGGCCCACAAAGAGGTCATCTCAATAGAGTCAGACAAAATGTTAGAAACTTTTAGGGAAGGAAGAAAGAGAAAAATAACATATACTATTGTGCCACTGTTTAAATTGTTTAAATCCAAGTCTTACACACATCTTAAACACAAAATCACAGAATTGCTGATGTCGGAAGGCACCTCTGGAAGTCATTCATTCCAAATGGCTGATCAGGAAGGGCCAGCTAGAGCTGGTTGCCTAGAAGTATGTTCAGTAGGGTTTTTAATATCTCCAAGGATAGTGAATCCAGACCTTCTCTGTGCAACCTTTCCCAGTGTTTGACCCATCTCATGGTAACAAGTAAGTAAATAAATAAAATTTCTTATGTTTAAATGGAATTTCCTGTATTTCAGTTTGGACCCACTGCCTCATGTCCTGTTACTGGACACCACTGAAAGAGCCTGGACCTTTCTCTGTTACATCCTTACACTGGGTATTTGTACACATGGATGAGATCTCCCCAGCCTGCCCCTTCTCCAGGCTGAACAGTGCCAGCTCTCTCAGCATATCCTCATGCCCAGCCCTAGACACAGCACTTCAGATGTGGCATCACCAGCACTGAGCAAGGATCAGCTCCTTGACCTTCTGGCAATGCTCTGCTGGTTGAAAACAGTTGAAGGATAGCATATGTCCTTCTTTTGGCTGAGAGACAGTTAATTTTCTTCCTAGTAGCTGGTCCAATGCTGTGTTTTGGATTTAGTGTGAGAATAATGCTGATAACACACCAACATTTTAGTTGTTGCTAAGTAGCACTTACCCTGATCAAGGACTTTTCAATGTTCCATATTCTGCCAGTTACCAGGTGCACAAGAAGCCAGGAGGAAGCAGAGACAGGATACCTGACCCGAACTAGCCAAAAGGGTATTCTGTACAGCATCATGCTCAGTATAGAAACTGGGAGGGAAGTTGGCCAGGAGGGAATGATTGCTGCTGGGGGACTGGCTGGGCATCGAGCAGTGGGTGGTGAGTAATTGTATTGTGCATCACTTGTGTTTCTTGGGGTTTATTCCTCTCTCTCTTTTTGTTGTCTCCTTTTTCTTCATCATCATCATTATTATTATTGCTCTATTATAATATTAATGTTATGATTTTTTAACTTTATTTCAATTATTAAAATGTTCTTATCTCAACTCAGGCATTTTACCTGTTTTCAATTCTCCTTGTCTGGGGGAAGGGAGTGAGCGAGCGGCTGCGTGGTATTTAGTTGCTGTCTGCTGTTAAAACACAACAGCATAGTAATAGGAAGAAATGTCACATATGTTGGTGTTATCCTCACACATGAAGGACAACTTTTCTCTCAGTTTCTGAGCACTGTGGTAAATGTGATAGATAGGCAGATTGCTGTTTTCACCTTGCAAAGCCATTTCCATGTTCAGATAACTTCCAAAACACTTTGCAGCATTAGGGAGCATACTCGAGCCTAATTTTATCCATTACTGAAATGCAGTAAATGATTGGTAGTCCATAGGCACACAGCTCAACAGGTTAGGACAGAAACAAAAGAACAGCAAATTCTTGCACCACTAATGATCACAATAAAAAGCATCTCCAAAATCGTGAAGATTATTACCTTTTTTATGCTATGTTATTAACCTCATTAAACTCAAAGACAGAAAATTATATGTATCATGAAAACTGTACATTTCAAATGTGTTATCTCCTTTCTTCAGGTTAAGTATTGTCTTATTTAATACAGTATAATTGTATGAAGCAATTTATTTCAGCTTTCATTTGATAGATGTTACTGCTGTGTGCCAATATAACTCTTACTTCTAGAAGTGATCATTAGATCAGCTATTAAAAGTGATATCAGACATGAACTAACTTCACATAAGCAAAAAACACAGCTGGGAGTTTGCAAGAATATGGTACATGTATCCAGGTTAACTCTACAAAGTATACTGCCACAGCTTTACTGTGCTGAATCCAAGCAAAAAAGTTCCCCAAAGGCTTAAAAAAAAAAATAAAAAAAATGTTAAAAATAAAGTTATAGTGCTTTTAATTTATTATGCTTTTATTTTACCTTTCTTTGGTTCATTCCCCTTCCTTTTTTTCTGAAGGAATGTATACCTGTAACTTTTCACCCTTTGCTTCCAAAAGGAACTCAAATTCATTTTGTTTGGCAAGTCTTTTGAATTCATTATAAAATTTATTAACATACCCTTGACATTCCTTAACAAGGAAATCTATTTCATCTTTCAGCACACTTTTTTTTCTGATTCATATCCTTTTGTTCATTTGGAAGAATACAAGAATATTTCTTAGTTAAAAGTTTAGTACTTTCAAGGTTTTCAGTGGCACAGGTCTATCCCTCAGCTGATTAATACCAGTAAAACCACGCATTGAAGAATTCTTTGACCTTTTACAGAATGGAACTTCAAAACGACCACAGTCTGCTACACAAAAGTCTAAATCACACTGTACTTGAGGGAAAAAAAAAAGATGAAAAGAAGATGTGGGTAATGAGGTCTCAAAAATGATAAATAGAAGGTTTTATTTTCAAATGAAGAACCTGTATTTTTCTTGATTTGAATATCAGGTCTAGAATCAATGGGAGCCAAGATCAGTGGGAGTTATTTGGCTGAGTTAATTGTGCAGCCATTCATACAGCAAGGCACAAAGAAAGGGCCAGTAACACTGCTGAGACCATCATATACAACCTCAGCAATAGTGGTGACACAGGGCACAGTCCCCAGCACCTGCTGGAGTAACTGTCCTTGCAACATTCAAGGCCTTGACTTAGATGGAGGTCCAGAAGGAAGACAGTTCTGCAAGTCTCAGGCTGCAGGGATCACCCTGGGCATCTTGCTGAGCCTGAGACACATGGTCTTCTTGCCTGCAGTTGTCATGAGGCTGTGCTTCTAAGAGAAGTAGATGTAAAAGGAGGTCAGGAAACTGCACAGCATCAGAGAGAATGAGAAAAAGATCAACTGGACCTTCTCTGACACCTAGTAGCTTCAAGAGTGCAAGCATCGAGATGAAGCTGTGAGGCAGAGCCTGTGCAAAATGGAAACTCCCACCATGGCAAAGTCTGGAAGCCTGTGACATCTGGCACCAGGAGGAAGCCCCTGTTCCATCTGAAGGCTTCCAACTAATAGCTGCACCAACATCGGCTGGCATAAAACTGGGAACACTGTTGGATGGAGCATCTCTGTCAGCTGAGTCTGAGCCAGCTAGGGGCACTGGTGGCATGGGGAAAGCAGCAAGGATTAGTAGTGAGAGACTGCAGGGGACAGAGGGTGCCATTTTCCAATCCAGCCTATCATACAGGAAGGTTTTCTTCTTGCCCAGGGCTCACAGTCGGGTAGTGAAGAGGTTGCTGTGGCTAGTCTGACTCTTGGACTATTATCCCCTGTTGCTCTTCCATGCTGGCACCAGTGATACTGCCAGGAAAAGGCTGGAAAGTATCAAGCTTAACTACACTGCTCTGGAGATGATGGTCAAAGACAGGGTTGTGTCTCCCTGATCCTGATAGTCAGAGGGATGTGCTTGAGGATGACTGGACAACCCTGGAGGTCGAATCATGTACCGCCAAGCTACTGTTCACACATAAAACCAACAATGTACAGACAAGCTTGCACTTCTTTCTGAAGGCAGAAAGACTTGAGCCTGATCTGAATTTATGGTAGTAAAAATTTATGGTAGTAAAAAATTTAAAGGCCTTGCACTTGGTCAGCTCTGGAGGTCTTAGCAATTCTAGTTGCTATACTGTTTTTTGTAAAATAAGAATTTAGTCATCACACATTAATATGGGTGCTGAATGTCTGGTCCAAGACTATAAGGAATCAATGTATTGCAATAAATCACAAAGATGAGCATTAAATTCTCTCCTCCAAAGGTTACAATATCAATATAAAAGCTGAAAGTGACACATGTATAAATATTCATGAAAACATCTGCTTCCAACATAGAATTACTTTTATTTACAATTATATTAAAGTTTTCTGAGTTGTTTTAACATTACCCTTTTCCAGCTGCATCTCTCATACAGGGGAGAGACATTATTTACCTGAAATAAGCAGACAAAGGTGGATGAAGTAATTGGACTGCAATTATTGTGCTGTAGAAATTACAGAAACCAGAATATCGCACGCATTATACACACATGTACAAGTATTATTGCAAACCATATTCATGCATGAGAATCAATTGTAGACTCAGCTTTCCCACTGAAATAAACTGGAATTATTCCTTACTTCAGCTGTGTTGAGTTTGGCCTTTATTTCTTTTTCCCATACACCTACGTGCAGCAGTCTACTAGCAAGAGAATTGCTTAGTGAGGCCAACACAGGACTAATACATGTTCTACCTGGTAGAAAAATGGTATATGAAATTGCCAAACAATTTAAAATTGCCTTGTGCACAGAGAGAAGTTTTCAGATAATCTTACAGGGAAAGAAAAAATTATAGTAAAAGTCCTGGCTTAAATCAGAAAATCAAGCATGTTTTTAAATAATAATGATGCTAAGGGGTAATTAGTTGTGGGGAGATTTTAGTAAATAATGTTTATATAATAATATTTTAAAATTCTGCAAACATATGTACCAGGAATATTTATTTCTGTACTTGCTTTTCTTTTCATGTCAGTAGAGCTAAAAGCAGTGAGTAAAGCAAAAGAAACAAAGTTAATGAAACTGCCTATGGCTTAAACCTATCACGAAAAGTACATAACCTGTTCACAGATGCAAAGGGCTACCAATGGAAACAGCACAAATTAGTTCTTAATCACCATAAACTTTACAGAAGTAATCAGGGACTGTCGAAGAAGCCACAACTATTTATAGATCTAAGGGTCTTTCTGCTTCCAGCAATAAAATTTATGTTAAATTCACCACTTCTATACTTTATCCTCAAATAAAAGGTTGTTAAATTAAGCAGATAAATTCAAATATGAAAATAATGCAATGTCAGAGAAGGGTCTTTCACACATATTTCTTACTCTATTTTTAAACAACAAACCAGCAACAATACTTTCCATGAGTCTCCATACTTTGGAATATTTGGTTTTGCTTTGCAGTACCTATGGTGGTGGGTTGACCTTGGCTGTCTCCTAGATGCTCACCCACCCTCTCTCATTCCCTCTTCTCAACAGGGCAAGGGGAGAAAATAAGATGAAAAAGCTGTAGGTTGAAATAAAGATGGGGAAATCATTTACCAGTTACCTTCATGAGCAAAACATACTTAACTTGGGGTAAATTAATTTAATTCATGGACAATTAAAATTGGTTTGGATGGTGAAAAATGAAGAAAAAAATAAAACAACTTCTACACACTCCACCCTTTTTTTTTCTCCTAAAGGCTTAACTTCATCCCCAGCTCCTCTACCTCCTCTCCCTAAGCAGTACAGGGAATGAGGATGAGGGGTTTATGGTCAGTCTGTAACAGCTCCTCTCTGCCACTCCTTTTTATCCAAGCTCCAGCACGGGTCCTCCCCACATGCTGAAGTCCTTCAGTCCATGCTAAAGGTAAACCTGCTCCTCCATGGGCTCTCTATGGACTGCAGGGGAATCTCTGCTCCAGAGCCTGCAACACATCCCTCTCCTCCTTCTTCTGTTATCTGGGTGTCACTCTTTTTTCCTCACTCTGCTGCGCACTGTTTTGCCCTTTCTTAAACACATTTTCCCAGAGGTGCCACCAGTGCGGCTGGTGGGCTCAGCTGTAGCAACAGTGAGGTCATTGCAGACCTGGTTGGAACCGTCTGGAACCAGCTGAGACCAGCTAGGACTGGCCATGTCCAGCTCAGGCCACCCCTGCAGCCCCTCCACTGCCAACACCTCAACAAGTGAACCCTATAACCAGCCACAGAAATACTTGCACATATTTGCAGAGAATATTTGTACACTTTTAAGTTCTAGATGGCTTGGGTAACCATCAGGCTTTGTCTGTAAGACAAACTGAATTATAGTTTATGTTTGTTTGGCAACATTGTATGTGCATATAATTTCTATATTAAAAAATTATGAAGACATTAAACAAAACTGAACTTTTCAGGTTCAGGAAAATAAATGATTAAACTATACTTTTTATTATACTATTTATTATTTTATTATTGCTAGCTGAAAAGATAATGCATTTCCAAAATATTGCTAAAAGACTTGAAAAGGCCTCCTACCATGGAAAATATGTTTATGTTTACTGGAATCAGTAAGTTTTCTTACTTAGTAAGAAAATTTAGTTTGTATTAGTGATAAGCTGCCCACTAAAATCTAAGTTAAGCAAAAAGAAGAAAATTTCATATGTTTTGGTATATTAAATCAGGTTTTGACCTTTGTCCAATATGTGTCAGATCAGCATAGTTTTACATAAGCAATTTTAATTACTTGAAATGCAAAATTAAAAGTTTTCGTCACTTCCATAAAGGGCTTTCCATGTGATTTAAACAAATATTTATTTAGATCAAAGAAAGGAATCAGTGACATTTGGAATAATTTTAATTATACAAAACACATTTGTATTTCTAAAACAAAGCCAATTCTATTGAATGTTGTTTAAAAATGCATTATTCTTACTCGGGGAGTATATTAACCCTGTAAGTTCCTGAAAAGCTTAAAAATTTAATACTTTTAGCTTTGTTTTCTAACTCATACCACAGGAAAACATGATAAAATGACATTGTGGATGATGATTTATTAATTTTTTTACATGTGTCACTTAAACCACTTGCTTACGTGTTCAGTATTGTAATGACATAAAATGGTCACCAAATGCTAATGCTCAGATAAAAGCTATAAGAAAGGGGCCAGCATATATTATACCCATTTAAATTATATACCCTTGGCCAATCTTCAAGCTGGCATTTATTTAAGGTTCAGAAATGTCTTGAGGTCAATGTTTTGTATACATAATTGATATTTCTCAGAGGAGTTTTCATCTATTACTTTGTTCAGCTTCTTCTTGAGCCCCTGTACAACTGTGTCATCTGTGACATCCTTTGGCAAGAATGCCAGCATTTCTGCAGCATTGTGTGTTTTCCACATCATGTAGCATGCGCTGGCACTGAAACTAAAACCTCATAGAGTAGCCCTCATTCCAGATCAGTAAGCTCATACTTTTCCCCACTGGTCTGAGCTAAGAGTTACTGACAGCAGCAGCATTTTCAGGGAAGTTGACAAACTAGGAGGGCACATGCATTTATAGTCATGGCTCTTAGCAAGTCATGGAGAGGGTGCTAGTGCATTCTATCTATGTGCATAATGTTAAGACATCTTCAAGGATAAGTGGCCCTGAAAGAATGCTCTAGTGTAAGCATACAAAGTAATTCAAGAAAAAAAAAGACAAGGAAAGCAAACGAATAAACAAACAAACAACTGCAATCTGTTTAATGTACTACAAGCAGGAATTGTCCCTTCAACCTTTCCTATTTTCAGTATTTGTGCACAACTTGGTCTGGATGTTTTTTTCTTCACTTGTTTAGATTTTAATTCAAATGTGAAACTAATGGATGAACTAAAAAGCCCGTGTTACAGAAAGAGAAATAGTTGTAACACCTTTCTATTTACCAAGAACAGCCAGCTTGTTATTGAGGAGTGAATTGACTATTATGCTATTCTGGCAAGCATAAAGAGACATTTAAAAGGTATAATACCAGCTGCCCACAGAAATTCAACATGAAGCAGCATTTTTTCATCTGGTGTTGTACATCTGTTTTCAGTATCTCATCTAGCACATTCTCCTGCTGAAATAAAGACACAAAGAAATATAATTGAGCACTAGTGACAGGCAGAGTTCATCCTGCTGTTTCTGGACAAGATGCTGACAATGAACAGTAATAGACCAAACTATCTCAATCTCAGCCTGAAAATATCATTAATATAATCTGTTGCTAGATACTATGAGAAGTGAGGTTGCTGTATTGAAAAAAAAATTTAAAAAAGTCTGCTCCATGCAGAGGAAAAGGCTATTTTTAATAGGGATTTTTATGTTATTGCTACTTTGTCTTTAGTTTCTGTTCTTAAATAAAATACAGATAATTTAGGAAGTAAAATTAAAATAATCTACAGCCTAAACAAAACAACAGCAAAAATATTATGAACTTCTGGAAAAGAATATATATCACCATTGTTCTGCAGCTTTTACCTTGTTCAGTAGAAACTCAGAACAATTTTCACAGTGAGAACTTAGCAGATCTACAGGATAGTTGAGCACTTGCTCCTTTAGGGCATCCATCAATGTACTTAAATGTTTTTCCGAGCAACAATTGATTAGCATATAAATTAAATTGATTGTATTGGAAACACAAGTGAGCAATCACATTACATAGGAGCAAGTATTTAATAGAATCATAAAATTGTTAGGGTTGGAAAGGACCTTAAGATTATCTAGTTCCAACCCCCCTGCCATGGGTTTCTGCTACTTTTCTGGGTTAAGTTTATGAAGCCACGTGACAGCTAGCACAGCTGGCGAGAACTGCTCCTTGGCTGTGCATCCTCTCTGCCAACCACTAATGTATCAAGGAAAGATACGCCTTTTCAATGCACCTAAAAATACTATTACCACAGCAGTCTCTTCAGAAGGGATAGGCAAAGAAAAAGAGGTGGTAGGGTTGCGCTGTACGTCAGGGAGTACCTCAACTGCCTTGAACTCAACGTTGTGAGTGAGAAGGCTGAATGTTTGTGGGTGAAGATCAGGGGGAAGGCCAATCAAGCAGATATCCTTCTAGGAGTCTGTTATAGACCACCCAGTCAGGATGAAGCTATGGATGGAGCACTCTTCAAACAACTGGGAGAAGTTTCACAATCGCTTGCCCTTGTTCTCGTGGGGGACTTCAACCTACCAGATGTCTGCTGGAAGTACAACGCAGCAGAGAAAAAACAATCCAAGAGGTTCTTGGGGGATGTGGAAAATAAATTTCTAGCCCTGCTGGTTAGTGAGCCAACTAGGGGAGATGCGAGGCTGTTTTTGCAGGGGAGATTTGCTGTTCACGGAGGACTGGTGGGTGATGTAATGGTTGGAGGCCGTCTTGGGGAAAACAATCACAAAATGATTGAGTTTTCAATCCTTGGAGAAGTCAGGAAGGTCAGTGAAACTTCCACCTTAGACTTCCAGAGGGCTGACTTTGGCCTATTTTGAGTGCTGGTTGGCAGAATTCCTTGGGAAACACTTCTGAAGGACAAAGGGGTCCAGGAAAGCTGGACACTTGTCCAGAATGAAATCCTTAAGGCACAGGAGCAGGCAGTCCCTATGTGCCAAAAATCAAACTGGCAGGAAAGAAGACCAACCTGGCTGAACAGGGAGATATTGCTTGAACTCAGGAAAAAAAAAAAAAAGAGAATTTATCACCTGTGGAAGATAATAACCCCATGAAAAATACAAGGATGTTCTTAGGTTATGTAGAGAGAAAGTTAAAAAGGCGAAGGCACAGGTGGAACTAAATCTGGCCACTGCCATAAAAGATAATAAAAAGCACTTTTACAAATATATTAGCAATAAAAGGAGGGCCAATGAGAACCTCCATCCTCTACCGGAAACTAGGGCAGTGTCTCACTACAAGAAAGACATTGCAAAAAGGGCAACAAAGCTGGTGAAGGGTCTGGAGCACAAGTCTGATAAGGAACAGCTGATAAGGAACTGGGATTGTTTAGTCTGGAGAAGGGAAGGCTCAGGGGGGACCTTATCACTTTCTGCAACTACCTGAAAGGAGGTTGTAGTGAGGTGGGGGTTAGTCTCTTCTCCCAAGTAACAAACAGTAGGACAAGAGGTAATGGGCTCAAGCTGCACAAGGGGAGATTTAGATTGAATATTAGGAAAAAATTCTTCACAGAGAGGGTGATCAGGCTTTGAAATGGGCTGCCCAGGGAAGTGGTGGAATCACCATCCCTGGAAGCATTCAAAAACAGTGTAGGTGAGGCCCTTAGTGATATGCTTTAGTGGTGATCTTGGCAGTCCTGGGGTAATGTTTGGACTTGATGATCTTAAAGGTCTTTTCCAACCTAGTTTATTCTATGATCTGAGCATTTCAGAATTACTAATATATTTGTTTAACTCAGAGTCAATATTCTTCCCTGTTTGAAAGTAAAGAATAGTAAGAATAATTAAAAAAAAAGACAAACCTAGATAGAAATTTTATAAGTTATGACACTCGTTTTCATCGGTGATACTAGGACTTGAACAAACTAGCCTCTAATGATGCTTAAATTCTTAGGTCCATGACAATAAGATTTAGATGGCTGTGTTGTTCAGGTGGCTTAAAAAGCTTTAGGCTCTTCATGATCTTGAAGATGCTCAGCAAAATGGAGGTAGAAGAGGGAGCTGAATCGTTTCCAAGGCTAGAGTAATTGCTAGTGCAGCACAGAACAAATAATCTGTTGAAGCAAACAGCACTCCTTTTCGTGTTTCGTTCCCCCGCCACCCTCCCCTTTTTTTTTTCAGATAAATGTTCTAACTGCAGCAACATCCTTTTTCATTATTTTGGTACCCATTTTCAATTCTAATCAATGACAATGTCTTAGTATTTTTACCAGATGAATGTGAAAGAATGGGGAAGTTCGAATTAATCCAGTGACATCCAAACCTGGAAAAATAAAATAGCCTGACACGGTTATTGGTGCATAGTAGTAACTGAAACACTTACTATTCAGAAGCCATTTTCCTCAGCTTAAAGGAAACAAAGACAACCAAAATACTGCAAGAGGAGTTTTAAAGTGTAAATGCCAATGATGGCTTTTTGTATGACTTCTTTTTATATAAAAAGCTTAGCTATTTCAGTATTTTTTTATGGTGTACTGTCATCTTACTTGAAATTACTGTCGATATTTAATTCACTGGAAGTGCTCACTCTTCCAGCTGGAGTACTGCTTCAGACTCTCCTAGTTTTGATTCAGTTTTGTTTCCATACCCAGTGAAATGCTGGATGAGTGATTTCTGAATGTGTTATATTTGCATGAGAAGTAGGACCATGGTATCTGCTGTCACAGGAGGTCCATCTGGCTTGTGAAAATGGGTGCAAACAATTTGGCCACAATACCCTTAATCTTTTCGTTCACTCCTGAATGATCACAGACCTATGACTTACATGATGTAGAATTCAAAAACTGTGGAGACCCAAATTAATGAATGAGAAACTAAAAATTATCTCTGAAAGGAAGTAACAAAATTTTTTTTTTTTTTTTTTTAAATCTTAAAACATTTTTATTTTAGCAGGATTAAACAAAAGTAGTAGATAAGCATTTGTTTCCATAACCTTATTAGGCACATAATGAGATTACTTCTGTTTCCACAAGTTAAGGAATTACATCTGTCTTTTGCATATGTTCTTTGAGTCTTTGTTTGTAAAACATATAGGAAGTAAAATCCGGATATTTTCCAACTACACAAATTTGTCTTTTTTACTACAGCTTCTTTAAATACTTTGATGTCAAAAGCTATTAAATGAATACAGGCTTACCTTGAAGAAGGTGAGTTCCTAGCAAACTGACAGTGAAAATTGATCCATGCATGTGTTTAAATAGAAATTGATTAAGCATACATTTCCAGAAATAAAGAATAGACTATAAAACAGGTATCAAAACAGAAAAAAGAGAAGTATGACAAGAAAATCAAAAGCAACATGTAACTCTCTCACTGTGATATAAAAAACCCTACCCATCTATTGTAGTGTGGTATAGGACTATGAGGGCAGGAATTCCAATTCCAACTTTTATTATAGGGTATTAATTACATTTATGAAAATTACACATTTTATCTAAAAAAATTATTTGTTTACTTTATAAGTATGGGTTTAGAATGGACTTGGTTGAACGGATAAATTAGTTTTGTGAACTCATAAAAAAAGTTTAAAACTGTGGGTTTTGCATATATTTAGAAATTGAGATAGAGAACCTGTGAATGTAAGACAGCATTGTCTCTGCTTTGTGCCAGCTGAAGATATAGCATAGTTAACTGCCTCTAAAACCTCTCATGTAATTCTATTGCGTTAATGATAATGTAATTTTATATGCAGTTAACATCATCCACTTTTCACTTATTTTTCTGTGTATTTGGTACAAAGTGCCTGAAAAACCTGCACAAATTATATTCAGCAAATGCAGCTGCTAAACAGAATACAGCATTCTAATTAATACTCATTAATTAGTTTTATTTGCTCTCTAACCCCTTGCCAAGGAATTAGCAATCCTCCTAAAAATGTTTTACCAATCCATCTTCTATGAATTATGGCAGTGCCAGATTTTATTTCAGCATTCAAACCAATATGAACTTAAAAATCAACCAGAAGAGATTTTTTTCCAACCTGAAATTTCTGGCCAATAACCCTGCTTTTTATTGCTTTAGCTGACCATTTATAACTACATTGGTGTCAAAGCAGTAGGCTCAAGAGATTGATGACTTGTATGTTGCTCAAGCTTACCTTTGAGATAACAAAAGATAATATATAGATTTTTTTTCCTCTTGCCATAGAGGAAAAAAAAAAAGGCAGGAATCTCACTCAGTAATGGGAAATCTCCCTTAAAATAATCAGCATGTATGAAGACACTCTGTCCTGATACGAACACAATATGACCATATTGTAGAGAGAAATCCTTAACAGGCATAGAGGCAAGTGAGGTGTATCGTATATACCTGTAACAAAAGCAGAAGGATAGCATTCTAGAGGTGGTAGAAGATGCATTACACAGGTTTTGATTTCTGAGAGGCATTGCAGCACAAGCAATTCGTTGCTCTATATACCTGGGTTCAAGTTTGTGAGACATGCAGAACAAAATCCATGAGCTGTGTGTCTTTCATGAATCTTTTCCTATATGTGGCTTTCAAATAATAACACATCAAAGGATTGACAAATCTGGATGTATCAATTGTCTTCTCTTATCAGGTGGTTTTGCTGTGCAACTATATCCTCTCATTACAATTACATCAAGGAAGTGGTATAAGAATTGTGTGAAATTTGCACAGCTTATGCAAAACATCAGCATTATCGGCCAACATTTTTCCCTTGATCTTGAGAGCATGGAGTTGAATCAACAATATGATGAGAAAAAATATGGGTACAGAAAATAGAAAATCATGTGAAAAGATTAATCTGTACTCAAGGACAGTATATGTGAGGCCGAACAGAAAGTAAACGCAGAACAATCAGGATCAATCATAAAAGGATTAGTCATCATAATGAAAGACAACAGTAAAATTGACTGCCTTTGGATAATTCCTTGGCTAAGCAAAAGATTTTGATGTTGTTGAGACAACATTTTTCCTGAGAACTATATTTATCTTTTTAAGAATCCAGCAAGCATCAGAAATTATGAAATTACACGATATAAATTGTTTGCTACAGAACAGGAGAGACAATAAAGGCATCTCTAGGAAAGTCTGGTTTTATTTCATTATGTTAAACACACGTATGTTTCAGTGAGGCCCCCAAAACACAGGAAAAATCTGGATGACGACTTTTTCTTTTCCTTAAAATCAGTATTTTTAAAAATGTTGCTTTAGCATCATAGGATTTTGAACACTTATGACTGTAGCTTTCAAAATCTATATGCAGTATGGAATAAAGAAAACAAAACTTAGATGGTACAGCTGATTAGGATGTCAGTTCAATATGAAGATACATCTAAAAATTCCTTAGGTTTTTATTCCAAAACAGGCATCAGTTGTGCACAGATATGGGGAAAATTAGAACACTTTATTGTGTCTTACATAATCCCACTGCTAATGGTATGGTTTCTACATTACCAGATTACATTTTTTTTCCCAATACAATATTGTAAGCCAATACTGAATATAAAACTGATATAGCACCAAGCTAGAATATTTGTCTTACTGTTAGAGCAAAACTCCCCATTGTCTTTTTTACATGCTGTCCCAAGATACTGATTGCCTCAGAAAATTCCATGCTCCCAGAATTTCCAATAAAGAGCCAAACACCTGTAAAGTTCTGTTGTAGCGTAAGCACTAAATTTAGAAAATCAAAACCCTAGAACTCAGGACTGAAATGGGCTCTAAGCAATGCTGTAGGGCCGAAACCCAGCAGTACCAAGTTTTTCAGGGTCCAGTAGGATATCACTACACTTCATATAGCAAGAAGAAAAATCACTCTGGAGAGATGCGTATGCTACCAGTGAGTCAGAGGTAGACTCTAACTCTCTTAAGAAAGTTAAAATAAATATTTACTAAATTCCTAGACCAGCCTTCCTTTAGGTAACAGGGGATTTGTGACCTAAAGCCTCACTTCCTAGTACAAAAATTTCTCATGGCACAGAGAATCATAGTTTCAAGTACAACCACTTATATTTTTTCCAAGCCCAAGGCTGATTATTCTCTGTGTGGATGACAGCAATTCAGAAATGAGCTAAAAGTTGTCAATCCCGAGTCTCTCATCAGACCCATAGTAGGTAGTTACTCAAATTTCCTAAAGGAGAACTTACAGAACTTACCGTTACTTGGTTTCTTAAATTCAAGAAACTATGTTGAAAGTTTCTTCTTTGAGCAACTGAAAGAAAGCATCCCTCTCAGGGCTTCAGCAGTTCAAGAGCATTATCTTTGACCTGTTATTTCATTAGGGACTTCAGTGCACATTTTTTAGGAATAAATGAATCCCAAACCTGCTACGATTATTTTTGTCAGAAAAGTGTTCCCTTTGTTTTAACATACATGGCAATTTGCTTCTTGAGGAAAAAGCAAAACATGTTATGAGATACCCACAATCTGAAATTATCTGCTGTGCTCAGCAGCATATATTGTTCTCATAATAAGTATCTGTGAAGTTCTTTGGGGTTTTTGGTGTGTTTTTCTGTTGTTGTTGTTTGATTTGGTTTGTTTTTGCCATATGGATTCTCTTGTCATAATCTCTAGTGCTGGAATCCACTAGAAAAGGAAAAAAAAAACCCCAAAAAAACAACCAACGAACCAAACAATCCAAACTGAACAAATTGAAAATTATTGCTATTGGAAATATCTATTTTTTGCATAATGATTGTGCATTTTATTCTGAATCTTATACATCTCTAGGTGGTTAAAAATCATGAATAACAGGAGGAATTATTTTTTGGAATACAAGGCTGCTGCTTCTGGCTAACTCCAGGACATAGATACTTCATAAGACACAAGCCACCCTTAGGTGAAATACTAGATGTTGCTGTTTTCCATAGCAACTTTAAAGAAAATAATTGAGAATCACAGTAGGTGGTTGGACAGATAAAGGCACCCCTCAGAGCTAAAAGAAACAATAGCAGATGCCTGGAACTGTACCTGTGATATACCAAGCAGAGGACTATTTCACTTATAAACATAGAAGCATATTAAGCAGGATTAAAAATATTAACTTGTCATAGTAATTACTAGAGCATTACCAGCTTGTTTTGAACTCAAGGACACAGATGCAGTTGCTAAGCCACTGTCCATCATATTTGAAAAATCATGGCAGTCAGGTGAAGTTCCTGATGACTGGAAGAAGGGTAATATAACCCCCGTTTTCAAGAAGGGGAAGATGGAAGACCCAGGGAACTACAGACCAGTCAGCCTAACCTCTGTGCCTGGCAAAATCTTGGAGCAGATTGTCCTGAAAAGCATGCTAAGGCACATGAAAAACAATGAGGTGGTTGGTGACAGTCAACATGGCTTCACTAAGGAGAAATCCTGCCTGACCAATTTGGTGGCCTTCTATAATGGGGCCAGGGAACTGATGGACAGCAACAGAGCAGTTGATGTCATCTACCTGGACTTGTGCAAAGCGTTCGACACTGTCCCGCATGACATCCTTGTCTCTAAATTGGAGAGACATCAATTTGATAGATGGATCACTCGGTGGATAAAGAACTGGCTGGATGGCTGCACGCAATTAGTCGTGGTAAACGGTTCAATGTCCAGCTGGAAACCAGTAACGAGTGGTGTCCCTCAGGGATCGGTGTTGGGACCTGTCTTGTTCAACATCTTTGTCGGCGACATGGACAGTGGGATTGAGTGCGCCCTCAGCAAGTTTGCCGATGACACCAAGCTGTGTGGTTTGGTTGATGCACTGGAGGGAAGGGATGCCATCCAGAGGGACCTGGACATGCTTATGAGGTGGGCTGATGCCAACCTTATGAAGTCCAACCAAGCCAAGTGCAAGGTCCTACACCTAGGTCGGGGCAATCCCAGGCACAGCTACAGGTTGGGTGGAGAAGAGATTCAGAGCAGCCCTGTGGAGAAGGACTTGGGGGTGTTGGTTGATGAGAAGCTTAACATGAGTCGGCAGTGTGCGCTTGCAGCCCAGAAAGCCAACTGTATCCTGGGCTGCATCAAAAGAAGTGTGACCAGCAGGTCAAAGGAGGTGATCCTGCCCCTCTACTCTGCTCTCGTGAGACCTCACTTGGAGTATTGTGTACAGTTCTGGTGTCCTCAACATAAAAAGGACATGGAGCTGTTGGAGCAAGTCCAGAGGAAGGCCACGAGGATGATAAGGGGGCTGGAGCACCTCCCGTATGAAGACAGGCTGAGAGAGTTGGGGCTGTTCAGCCTGGAGAAGAGAAGGCTGCGTGGAGACCTCAAGCAGCCTTCCAGTATCTGAAGGCGGCCTATAAGGATGCTGGGGAGGGACTCTTCCTTAGGGACTGTAGTGGGAGGACAAGGGGTAATGGCTTCAAACTTAAACAGGGGAAGTTTAGATTAGGTATAAGGAAGAAGTTCTTTACAGTGAGGGTGGTGAGGCACTGGAATGGATTGCCCAAGGAAGTTGTGAATGCTCCATCCCTGGCGGTGTTCAAGGCCATGTTGGACAGAGCCTTGGGCAACATGGTTTAGTGCGACATGTCCCTGCCCATGGCAGGGGGGGCTAGAACTAGATGATTTTAAGGTCCTTTCCAACCCTTACGATTCTACGATTCTATGATTCTATGAACTGGAGAATAATATCTAGACATTTTTTTACCTAATGGTCTAGTAAATATATTACTGCCATTGCTAGGAGATGGCTTCATGTCTTATACTAACTATGCCTAATGATCACTGTGCATGGCTTCAGTCCTGGCCTGTTAGACTCGTTATCAACTTGTACTGTGAAACAAAGCTTATCATCACATCTCTTGTTCCAATGTGGAGCTTAACTGGGGGGCAACAGCAGGCACCTTAAAAATATGGGTGTAGAGTCAAAACAGAAGCCCAGAACTAGAACCAGGTTCATTACTGGCTTGAATTAAAGAAATGCAACCCCAAGAACTACAAAAGGATTGCTTTTTAAGCATGAAAAAAGAAAAAATAGAAGCAGTTAAGAGAAAGCACAAGCAGCTAAGCAACATGGTAAAGCCTAGGAAAATAACACACACCAGCACTAGGCAGTATAGAGCATGGGGAACAAAAGGCAAGAGTTAAGAACTGTCTAACGGCTGAATTGTCTTGTAAAGGAGACAATCTCAAATCAGGTATGGAGAGAGAGGAAAGATGTTCACTTCGGTTTTGGCTTACTTCATCAATGAGTCCTTGAGCCTGATCACTTTGACCTCAGCAACTAAAGCCATCAAGAATGACAGCAGCCCTCAGTGAAAAAAACAGGGCTGTCTGGCCCTGGTATCTTCTCTGATGGGCTTTGTTCCTCTTTAGCTGTTCCCAGACCACTATAGCTGTACTTTAATTGCAGAAGTGAAATTGGCGAAGGAAACTTTGTTCTGTTACCTGAAGTTATAATATTCTAGTCTTCATCCCCTACTCCTTTGAGAGCAGTCTTTAGCTGCCTATCCTTCCTCACATCACAGGACTTACTCTGCAGGCTCTGTGATGTTACACAGTCTTCTCACCTCGTCTGTGCTCCTTCATCTGAAAGACTGAGTACCTCAGCAATAGCACACCTCCCACAGATGAGATCATTTTTGTCCCTGGCACATGGGAGAAGTGCCAGGGATTTACAGTCCAAGACCTGGAGTACCCCTGGATTCTGTGTCTGAACTAAGACCTCACATATGCCAGGAATATGCCAGGAATATTTGTTCCAGCCAGCTGCAAAACTTTGTGCCTGGACACCATTGTTGTGCAGCCTCTAGCAGTTTCACACAACCCTGAGCAGTGTTTCTAGGCCTTTCTCAACAACTGTTTTTTGCACTGTGGGATTTTTTGCTACTGGTTAGTTAGCAGATCTGCAGGCTGGATCTGAATATGTGCTTGACACCCTAATCAGCTGTCAGTTGAAGAGGTGTCAGTTGAAGACAATGCAGCCCTTTACTCTCTAATCTAGAAAATGCTTCCTGTTAGGGCTGACAAAAGCGAAATTCTCTAGAAGCTACCTTCAACAACAGCAAGTCACCAGAAGATGATTCCCAAGAAACTGTTTCCTGAAAAAAAAGCCTAAAAGCTGCTGTAATAACTGCTACGTCTCTGACAGCTCCCTCTCTTTGCACTGCTTACTACAAGATCCAGACAATTTTTCCTACCTCAGCCACAGGGAGTACTTACAAGTATGATTTTGTATTCTCTGCATTAAATAAAAATTCTCTGTTACCATCTTAGCCTATGTATGCAGGCAATTTCTTCCTTTACTTCCAATCCAAATGGTTTATATTTGTAAAAAGGAAAGGGTTGAAATACCTAATCTGAATTGATATCAATGAAAAGGTCAGGATTTAGTGGCTGGATCATTTTAGCGAGGTTTGGATCTGACCAGTCAATGAAAACATTACACAGAGAGTGCTTTTATGAATTTAGAGCCTCTTTCTATGAGCATCAAAACTCCTCTTCTACAAATTCTTGAGATTAAATCTCTCTCCTGTCTTTACTTTTGTATTAGAAAGAAGAAATCAAGTATGATTCCTATGAACCATTCTATGATTCTATTTATGTTTTAAAATTCAAATTGGTGCAAACTAAGCAAAATTTTGGCTGTAGTAGAAGACTCTTGCAAAATCTGACTCTATTACACAAATTCGACAATTAGTCATAGATAAATCTCTCTGAATACGGGGTTATTTTCCTAAGATGTTGCTCTAATGTGGGAAAGAAAAAGAAAGCAGGTAGTTAAAATGCAGAATTGAAGCCTTTGGACACTCATTTCTACAGACAAATTTATCTGAAAAAAATCTTTTGAAAATAGTGAAAAAGAGAGACTTGCTTCAAAATGTGATGAATCATTGAAAGGATCAAAGAAAAAGGACCTGTCCTGGGTTCAGCTATAGCAGTCATTTTTCTCCTTAGTAGCTGGTGCAGTGCTGTGTTTTTTAACTTTCAGCCTGGGAACAACGCTGATAACACTGATGTTTTTAGTTGTTGCTAAGTAATGTTTATTCCAACCAAGGACTTTCTCAGTCTCATGCTTTGCCAGGCAGGAGGGGAAGCCAAGAGGAAACAGAGACAGGACACCTGACCCAAACTAGCCAAAGGGGTATTCCATACCACACCACGTCATGCCCAGTATATAAACCGGGGGGGAGTTACCCGGAAGGCCCAGATCTCTGCTCGGGTCGGGCTGGGTATCGGTCGGCGGGTGGTGAGCAATTGTATCCTCTCCCCTTGTTATTTCACTAATCATTATTATCATTGGTGGTAGCAGTAGTGGTTTTGTATTATACCTTAGTTGCGGGACTGCTCTTATCTCAACCCGTGGGAGTTACATTCTTCCGATTCTCCTCCCCATCCCTCCGGGAGCGGGGGGAGGAAGGGGGGGAGTGAGCGAGCGGCTGTGTGGTTCTGAGTTACCGGCTGGGCTCAAACCACGACAGGACCATATATACAAAACAATCAATTCATGCTAGGTTATTTTACCTGAAAACGCATGCATATGAAAATATCATGTTTTATTACAAAGAAAGGAAGATGAGTTTGACAATCTTATCAAACACTTACTCAAATAAATTAAAATAATGCTACATACCATGTAAAGATGGAAGAGAAGGACTTAAAGCATAAAATAGCAGTCCTACTCTGGAGTTGATTGGAAAACTGAGTTCCCAAATTAAGTATTTTGACTTAGAATATTAAGAAGTTGAAAAATGGACTGTGATTGATGGAGTCCTTAATTAAGACAAATAGTGTTCCATGTTAGCAAAAGCTTCCGTTTCCTAAATAAGTCTTCTATCCCCAATGGAAGAGAATACTTTAAGAACCTGTAAATAACTAAACTTCATCTAAATTAGATAGCAGCATTTATTTATTTATTTTCTTTCCCTCATATTCACAGTGATACAGCACAACCAATTCTTTAACCTTCCAGGACCCAGATGGATTTAGTTCAAGCTGAACTTCAAGCCTATGATCTGGTTTTAATTCTGATTTGGCAGACTGAAATCAACGGCAGTTTGCCATTTGTCCCAAGAGAAATAAAATCTATCTATCTACTGTAATCTGAAGAATAGGCATTACAATTTGAACAACTTCTACAGATTTCTAGAAAATAATTGGTCTAGACATACCTAACATAACTATCTAGGAAGCGTAGGAATATACAGTCCTCTGTTCATCTTGGACAATTGATTTGTTTATTTCTAAAGGTAAAACCAAGACTCAATGCATCTCAAGATGGTGCTTCAGTATATAAAGAAATCCACTTCAATATAACATCATTCTTTTCTTTTTGAGACAATTATAAAGAGAAATATTCTTGTCAAAGAATACTGTTACTTTAGAAAAACAGGAACCCTGAAAGTAGATCTAAACTCTCCAACAAATAAACAAAACTAAAAGGACTGAATAAACAACTATTGCTATTCTAGATGCTGCACTAGAATAAGGCTAGGATCATGTAAAGATTTTCACAGAATCACAGAATGGCTGAGATTGGAAGTCATCTTGTCCAACTGCCCTGCTCAAGCAAAGCCACCTACAGCCTGTTGCCCAGGACCATATCCAGACAGTTTCTGATTATCTCCAAGGATGGAGACTCCACAATATCCCTGAGTAACCTGTGCTAATGCTCAGTCACAATAACATAAAACAGTGTTTCCTGACGTACAGATGGAAACTCCTGTGTTTCAGTTTGTGCCCTTTGCCTCTTGTCATGTCACTGGACACAACTGAACAGAAATTATTTGTTTGGGGCTCAGAATTAGGAACCTGTTTGTAAACACAAGTCAAACCTCATAAAAAATGTCTGATTAGGTTTTATTCTCAAAAATATTAAACAGCTTTACTTGAATCTCATTCCATGGAACCAATTTTAAGTGTGTGTGTGTATAGTTAAAAAAAATAATGAGGAACATTATGAGTTTATTTAACTGTTTCAATTTATTAATTAGGTGTCATAGTTGATTAAAGTAGGTTCAGGACATTCTGTGTTCTTCACACAGACTTCTAATGAAACAATAATTTTAATTAACTTTTTCTGCATTGCTGCACTGATTTGTGTACAAAGTTAATGGACATAAAGCTAATTTTAAAAATACAGATAAATGTATTAATTTTTATATATATCATATGTGTGTGTATAATTGCTTTGATTTCCAACATAATTGCAATTACAGAAAGATGCACTGGCAGATACCTCAAAGTCTCGGTTTGTCTACAATACAGCTGACATTTCTTCCACCCCTTTCCCTGTGAACCTGGAATTACACACACTCTTCCTCCCTATCTTTCATTTCAAATATATATCCCCCTATATTTCATATTTGATAAACCTTTGCAGTCAAGTGAATTTCCTGATGACTGGAAAAGGGTAAATATGACCCCCATTGTTAAAAAGGGAAAAAAGGAAGACACAGGGAACTACGGGCCAGTCAGTCTCACCTTAGTTCCCAGCAAGATCACAGAGCAGATCCTCCTAGAAACTATGCTAAGGCGCATGGTCAATAAGGGGGAGACTGGTGACAGCCAACATGTCTTCACTAAGTGCAAATCATGCCTGACAAATTTCGTGGCCTTCTACCACTTCTACCACTTCTACCACTTCTAACCCTTCTAACAGTGGGGTTACAGCATTGGTGGATAGCTCCATGATCTTGCTGGGCACTGAGATGAGACTGACCAGTCTGTAGTTCCCTGGGTCTTCCTTTTTTCCTTTTTTTTTCAAATGGGGGTTATATTTGCCCTCTTCTAGTCAGCAGGAACTTCACAGGACTGCCACAACTTTTCAAATATGATCGATAATGGCTTGTCAACTTCATCCATCAGTTCCCTCAGGACCTGTGGATGTCTCTTGTCCACAGATGCATTTCAGTTCACAGTGAAACTTTTATATTCTAATGAGTATTTTTGAATCCTATTAATTTTGCAATAGATATTTCCAAGGGTCACTTTAGCCAACAGCTGAAACATTAGAATCTATGAAGTGGAAATAGCAACTTTATCAAAGAAAGAGAGGTGGTGAAGAGGTTGAAGTCTGGCAATCCCTACTTATTCCTCTTAATATCACTAAAATTATTCAAAACAAGAACGTGCGTTGTTTTGGTTTCCAGTTACAAGGCTTATATTTGTAATTGTATTGCACTTCAGCATTTTTTATTAAATTTGGAATATTGACTTCATTTGGAGACCTTTCGAGCCTTTCACTTGGTTATCCATCAAGCTATAGTACATTGAGTTGTCAGATAAAGATTGTAATGATTAAACTTTTCAAAAAAACAGATGTTAATGTCTCTTGACAAGGAAATATTTTCTGATCACAAAATTATGAGATGCCTCTAGGGCTGTTAGTTAGACATAAACAACATTCATCAAACTTGATTACTTTTTCAGCTGATGCAGGAACTGCTTTCCTTTCTTTTCAATATCCTTAGAATAGCTATACATTAATGCATGATTAACATTCTAGTAATATGAAATGGAAAAAAAAAAATCAAATTGAGAATAAGCTGTGTTTTGGTTCAGGGGATGTTTTGTTTTGCTTTTTTGTGGTAAGGGTTTTTTACTACTGGAATAGTCCACCTAATGAAATTTAGATGTAATTAAAAAAAAAAAAAAAAAAGCTGGAGCTTTTAAAATAAGATTTTTTTTTTTTTTCTAAAAGATCTGGTCTGGCTTCACTGCAGTTTATAATTCTTAGGAATGCTCCCTTAGATAGCTAAGGAATAAAAGTCCCTTCAATATAAAAATCAGTGGGTAAAATTCTAATGGCGTCTTGCTATGCAGGACATCAGATTAGAAAGTTATAGGTTTAGCCAGTTTTAAACTGAGAAAATAAAACTTTGTACTTACACAGGAATTTCCCTGTATAAACAGTGATTCTCCCCTAAAAAAAAAAAAAAAAAAGGCTTTAAAACAAAAAAAGGAAGAATAAAGTACATTCTACCCCTAGTACTAGGACTACTGCATTCTAGGAAAGAACTTAGTGAAATTTAATAGTTTGTGATACAGAGTAAATCAAAACAGGGTTTTTTTTTTAATATTTGCTACTGATTTATGATTGATTATGACTGAGCAAATTCTGTGTCTCAGTTTTGCCAGCTGAACAGACTGAATGGAGCAATTCATCATAATGCATTCTTACAGAAACAGTGAGGCTTCCAAGGATGTTTTTATAATTATTTTGTTTGTTTAATTATGTGTAAGCCAGGAGGTATACACAAACTTATTTAAGATCCAACCAGTTTTGTTATAGGACACTACTGGCAACAGGCTCAGTTATTCTGATTCCTTTATCCTACAGTAAAACTGTCTAGAAGGCTGCATGCAGAAATACTGCTCTCCAACTGCGATCCATCTTGTTTTTTCACTGATATACATGCTGCTGAATCTTCACTGCTCTGGCATTGGAATTAAAACTTCCTTCCTTGTGTCTATGTGTTCTCTGGTCACATCTCCAGATGCACTGCAGCAGAACCTAAGCCGATGCTTTTGGGAAAGTTACAAAGGTTTTACCCCCAAAAATGGGGAACTTGAAACAGCTAGTTGTTGAACTTCAGTACTGTAGACTTCTTTTTCTGATGTAGTATAATTTCAGTTCTGAATCAAATAAATGTATTTCAAGAAAAACTTTAACTTCTTCAATTCAGATATATTGTGGAAATTAGCTACCATAATGAACAGGGGCAAGTACAGTCACAGCACCCTAGAGGAAAATTTGAGAAACCCAGTCCATTCCCATCTATCTTTATGTGAGGTAAATGAATGGCATATTTTAGAGGTTGTCTCTGTAATCTTAATGATGACTTAATGTATTTTGTCTTCTTTATAATACCTATAACTATTTTTGAACAGGAATGTCATATAAAAAAAAAAACACAGCTTTTTTTCCCCCCACAGATTTTAATCCTCTTGCAAGAAGTGTCCTTCATTGCAAGCCTAGTTTTGGAATTTTATTTCTGACTGTAAAGAATTTCAACACATTCCACCTCTGCTCCTTTTTACAGGCACAATTCACTTTCAACCAATTTTCAAAGGAATATATTTTCAAGATATAAGCTAATAAAAGAGCGGACCGTTCTTCACCGACACTTCAGTATTCTTTAAAGTCTCTATGATAACATGAGGAAAGCATTTAATTACAGAAAGGTTTTGCCTTGCATAATGGTGGAAAAAAGTAGAAACCTCAAGTTCTCAGTACCAGAGCAACACGATCCAGATGTAATTTAGTGTGAAATGTATTCTAACATTAATATCTAACTTCACCCCTCAGCTGGGTATTGATGAATACGTGGGTATTTCACAAAATTTATATCTGTTTTATCCTCTGAGCACTGAAGAGATCTTGGTTTTAGATCTCAGCTTAGCATTTCTTAGTGTTATGCATACTAGTCCTTTAAAGTAAATTTAATTGAGGCAAAGCTGGCAGCAGAAATCCTTGGTCTCACGTTCTTGGTTTTATTTAGGCATCTATCCCTCACTATTTGAGAATTACCAAAAAAATACACATGCAATATAATAATCCACCACCACTCTACTTCACAGAAATAAAATTCTAATTTTCTTTTATTAGTGGCCATACAACAGCGCAAGTTAATAAAACATCATAATGTTTATAAAGTGAATAAGGTCAGTAAGAATTTCATATGGCACATTCTTCTGTAACTTCCTAGTGAGTAATAAATACAATGTGTTCACACAAGACTTAAAAAACAGAAGAAAAGTATTTAGTATGTGGCAGTGAGTGAATAATGAGAGGCCCACATCAGCAGTAGAAAGCAACTAATCTGGAACAACATATGCAGAATTAACTGAAGTTCAATTAACTGCATTAAAATACCTCCTAGGAACAATGGAGAGAGACACAATATTAAAAAAGAAGAAAATTATCCACATGTGGCTTTTGGAAAACAAGAAATCTGTACAAATAATGAGAAATGAGCATCTAGATCATTACATGAGTGTATTTTGCTGAGAGATTTTTCCTTTGGTAGGATTTTGCCTTTGCTAAGCTGCCTTTATTTTAGAGGAAGAATTTTTGTCTTTCCTTACTTGATCCAAACCGTCATCTTGACTAAAAGAAGGTAAAATAACATAGCTCTGTTGAACAATACACAGTATAAAGTAGTTCATGGTTTTTCCTACATCCTCACAAACCAAATTATTCTTCAGTAAGGATGTAATTAAATGTCAAGACTTTTGTATTGTGACTATTGGAAAGGAAAAATACAGGAAAGCAACAATGAAAGAAGACCATAAAGAAGTCTTATTTTTCAAATAAAAAAAAAATAAATTATTTAGTGCTTCTGTTGTAACCAAATAAACAGTCATTCAGATGGTTCAAGAAATAGCATGACTTTGGCCAATTTTTACATAACTCTAATCAATGAGTTTGCATTCAGAAGACATGGCTGAAATTATTTAACTATTACCAGTCCCACCAAAAGAGATGAGTTTTCTTCCCTGATTTTTCTGTTTATGTCAACAGAAGTCCTGCTGCCACTCACCAGGTTTGATACTCATCTGACACTTTAGTTAGCCAATTAAATGCACTACTTAGCTTTATTTTTAGTTTTTGTTTTGTTTTCCTAGGGTAGCTGTCTTCTAGATTAGTAATTTAAATTAATTCACTAAAAATTGAAATGAGTACTAAAGCTAGCACAAATGAGGTTGCAGGAGTATGTTACATGCACAAATCATGCTATGAGCAAATGCGAACATACTATATGTATAAAGCTAAGAATTTTCTGCTGGCCTAATTCAGTTCTTAACAACTTCATGATTATACAAGCAGTTGTTATGACGACAGAAAAAACTCATTACAATGCAGTTAAAATAATTATACAAAAAGCCTACCTAGAACCTTTTTGGTGGGAAGACATCAGTCTTCCAAGAGAACAGAGAACGGTGACAGCTGGCTTTTGCTGTCATGAAGTTTTTGTTAGGAGGGTTGTAATCTTCAGGGGTATGTTGTTTGGGTGGTGTGTGTTGGGGGGGGTCTTGGTCTTGGACAGCAAAGCAGCAGTGGCAGGGGCTTCACTGACAAGGGACACAGTTCCACAGGAGGACCTAAACTAGAAGAGCAGAGCAGGTTCTGTGAGGGTAGTTGGAATCAGCCCCAATCTGTAGAGAGAAGGCTGGTCCACAGCGAAACTTCAGTCTACTACCTCAAACACAGGCAGCCTTAGTGGGGTGATGAGTGTTCCAGGACCCAATAGAGTAAAAGCTGAACAATAATTTTCCCACCCTCAGTTCACATCTTTGGTACCTTTTTAGGTCTCTCTTACAAAAGAGAACTCAGCTGTTTTAACTAAATAAGAATTGGCTGTGTTATGGTAGGCTTTAACTCGTAGTTATTACTTATTAGCTTCTTCAGTGCAGTAGTGGTATAAATTCTCTCAGCTTACTTCAGTGCAAAGACAAACAATGTATGCTAAGCCATTGCTAACAGTAATTTCTGCTAACCTGTTTGATTTTAGACTGGGAGAAACTAGGTTTGTTTATATAGTAAACTACAAATTAAAAGCAAGTTTGGAGGATGATACATAGACCTGAACTCTAAACTGGCTTTAAGGACATATGCTATGGACTGAACACATGGTGCTGCTAAAGAATCTTACTTTCCATTTTGCTTAATTTATTGCTGTAGGAACTGTGTAGGAAAGACACATGACAGAAGCAAGTCAATATAAACAAGACTAAGACTTGATTAAACGCACAGAGAAAGAGCAGAGTCCAAGATTGCTCGGATTCAGGCTGATATAAACTTGACGCAAAGCAGGAGAGGTAAACCTCTCTTCCTTGCTGTGTAAGGGTTGCTACATGCACTAGTGCATTGAAGAAATGTGAGAAACAGATATGCTATCAAGTTGGAAGGCAGAGTAAGATTGAGTACATGGAGTTCTTGGATGAGATGAAACTAGAAATCAGCTCTCGACCAGCCAAAATGACCTTTGGTGGAGCCATTGCACCCGTAGGTGCCAGAATATACACATATGAGTACATGCACACACATGAACACTTAGGCACATACACGGGTAATACACTATTCACCAGTATATATTCCGAGATGTTTCAGATATTTAGGAACATTATCTTTAGTAGTTCCACACAATTAACTTAGACTGAAAGATACTAAACATCCAAATCCTGCACTGGATGAATAAATATATGTTGCATATACATACTATATAATCTGAGGTACTTTCAGGGTGTGAACAGGATATGGATTAATCTAAATTCGATATATTTATAGCTAAGATGAATCAGTCTGGTACATAATGAAATAGATTAGTGACAGAAGCAGGGATTTCTGTTATATCAGCATGCAAATTTCCTAAATGACATTCAAGTCATTCTGATACAGTATAGAGATCTTGTTCATATACAAAGTAAGAAAAGAAGCAGCAAAATGCTGTTCATCAAGATGATCCAAAGTACATCAAAGTGATCAAAAATGCTTTGAAATTAGTGTGAAACATTATGCTAAGTTGGCATGGGTTGAGTTCATGCTCTATGCAGGTGGATGACATATTATATGTGTATGTGTATGCCTGTGTTTCTGTGTGTGCACATGCACTTGTGTCTGTGTATACCAGAAATTTTGTATTATGCAAACCAGATGTACAAGTTAATTTTTGCATGTTTACAAGAATTCTACAACATAAAATTCTGCCATAGCAGCAGGAGCTCTTTTAAATACACATTGTAAAAGGCATGCATGGTTAATTTTAGGCAGAAACATTAAGCCTTCTTATGGAAACAGAATTAGTAATTAGTAGGAAATAGCAAAGACTGAGATTCTTTGTTTCCTTCTATTCAAAGTCCATTAACAGCTTAAGCTTATTTTCTAAATTCAAAGTAATTTAAATAGTTCAGCAAGCAATGAAGTCTGAATGCATTAAAGTAGAATCACATCTGTTTTCTACAAATCTTAATGAATAGACCTAACACAAAAAAGAAAAAAAAAAAAAAAAAAAAAATAAGAAAGAAGGGAAGAAAACTTGCTGCATTCTGTCTTTTCTAATTAATGTAAATGCAGAGGATAATGTTCCTGTGTTTTTATACAGGAACTTAGTTGAGCAGTCATTATGAAAGACTCAGCACCTCACTGACTGCAAATGTGAATATTTTTGTGCAGCGAGCTGTACTGAACAAACCTGGATTTGAGCTAGTCCTCGATCTTTATGGTACTGATTTCTATAACATATGTTCTGAATTTAAAAATAAATCCCAACCCCTCTGTTAGTCCTGAAGAACATTAACAAAAAGACAGGAATCGTTTTGTCAATAATTATTAACTAGCTTACCCATTAAATATTCCAGAAGTTCTACAGGTCCTCGTAAGCCTTTGGCTATAGTCATGTAAAAATTTCTATGGCTTCCCTGTTTGTAGCTCACAGCATGAGTAAACATCATTTTTGTAACCATACAAAAAGAACAAACCACAGGTTATTTTTTCTGCATTTGATGACTTGTAAGAATGAAAACACTAAAAATATCATTCAGTATTGACTTGAAATGGTCTTTTTGATACTGTTGTATTTATTTGAAGTCATATCTGAAGTGAGTTCTATTAACATCACTTCTACATTTAGCTTTTTTTTTTTTTCCACTTTATGCATAGAGAGGGAGAAGACTGATCCAGGAGAAATAAGGACCTTTGTCTTTTAAATAATCTTTTTCCAAGTTTCATCAGGAAGTACAGTATCTCATATAGCTTCTAAGCCTGTAACATAAAACCAGATATTATCAAATCTTTTAAGGTAAATGCATATGCTTATCTTTATTTCTTCTTCTGCTGGCTCAACCTACATGGAACAGGCCACAGATTATGCCTCCATCTCCTCCCTTATCTCTTGGTGTGACTGAGTAGTCCTTCTGCCAAGAAAGCCTAAGATAAATTTCATACAGCAGTGCAATTTGTAAAGGACTACACCAAAGACAGATCTATAAAAAAAGAAATAAATTTATTAGGATAAGCTGTGTGTAAAACTTGCCTATTTGAAGATTGGTATGACATGGGACAAATATCAGAGGAAGCCCAATGTTTCCTCCTGATTGTCAATGAGCTGGTCTGTAAATTGGAGTACCTATGACACCTCCCATTACTGAAACATTTTCTACCTCCCAGCATCCCAACTAGATGATCTTAAAGTCCTTTGCAACCCTAACTATGATTCCATACCATATGACATATGCCCCAAAGTAAATATTTGCACATTAGACGCATAGTACCAACAACAGATCATTAGGACCACACAAATTAACAGTAACCTCTCTGCTATCTTATTTCCCAATAGCCCCACAGCACACCAGAAGTTAGATTAGAATTGTTATGCTGCAAAGTGCAATCAGATCCATAATCTTGCAGGTTCATTTCTGCTATATCATAGTAGCATTGCACACATTATATGTGGACATAGTTCAAAGAGTATTTGTAGAAGGTGTCTTGTTTTTGACCTTTGGCTAGCATTAATCCTTTTCATAAGGATGACCAAGAAGGCTGACAGCTAACCAGTTATTTACTTTGTCCTTAACTTGCTATGCTCTGAGGAGTTTAGCATGTTGATCAATGACAAATGATGCACTAACTGCTTTCATTTACCCATTTGTCTTAAACTCAACAGATTCCAAACCTAAATTCCATGCAGTGCCACTTTGAAAACCCTGATTCCATGTTAAGGGTTTTTTAGGGGGTAAAAAAGTGTATTATAGGACTGAATGCATTTTAAGAGCAAAAGCAGGAAAATTTATAACTTTTTTATTTTACATAAATATACAGTCTAATAGCTATCACCAGACTAACTTGGAAGCAGCTCCACTGAACTCAAATGAATGGTACAACATATCAAACGGCAATGAAATAAAATCAATACTAGATATTGGATATAGAATTGTGGCTAGAAATCTGGGATTTTTCTTCATCTTCCTTTAACTCATGTGTTTTCTTTATGGCTGTGAAAATGGATTACAGCAATTAACACACACAGTCCTGTAATCTATAAACAGCAAATTTGTATCATAGATTTCCAGATTGACCCCCTTCTCCTTTCAGGGTTTCTTTTATTCATGCAATTCAGATTCAAGTAATGCTCTAAATAGTATTGTTAAAAAATATAGAGAACTTTTCTTAAAACATACTTAACATCTGTATTTGCTGTAAGTTTACAAATATCTTCAGTTTTCAGTCCTTTAAGGTATTAGATATGTACCTAACTGAAGCATATATTAGATAGGGTACATATATGCTTAAAACTGGGAATGTCATGAACCAAATCTGACAATGCAGTCACCTATCATGTCTATCTATCAGTTACAGCTAAAACAGTTACGTATAGTATTGGAATGTTTTAGAATGTATTCCTAAGAAAGTTAATCAGCTGTATGGTTTTTTTACAAAAGGTCCAGCAATAATTACAAAATTTAATAAGATATGGTTATCTCAGAGCAATTTAAGAACGTTCTGGTTTTTATATAGAAGTCTCTAAAGCTCTATGGTTCATTCTTGTTTATAACCACTTTGTTGTTATTTCAGGTGTGCTTATACTTCTACATTTTAAGTTAACTAACTTCAAATGCAAGCAGGTATATCTATTTGTAAACCTGTCTGCATACAGATGGATTTTGCACAGTTCTCTGTGGTGCAGTATAATTGTTCAAGTGATGTAGAGGCAAATGTGATTCTGAATTCATCTATTACTGAGTTTTTTCAGAGCTGGAGAGAGTCAAAAGGCAGTTTCATCAGCTTTTCTTGACTGCTCTTACAAGCTACAGAGTTATCGAGATTCTTTGCAGATTATTATATGGTATCCTTGGCCTTTATAGAATCGTAGAATGGTTAGGATTGGAAAGGACCTTAAGATCATCCAGTTCCAACCCCTCTGCCATGAGCAGGGACTCCTCACACCGGATCATGCCACCCAAGGCCCTGTCCACCCTGGCCTTGAGCACTGCCAGGGATGGAGCATTTACCACTTCTTTGGGCAACTTGTGCCAGTGCCTCATCACCCTCACAGTAAAGAACTTCTTCCTTATATCTAACCTGAACTTTCCCTGTTTAAGTTTAAACTCATTACCTCTTGTCATATCGCTACAGTCCCTGATGAAGAGTCTCTCTCTGGCATCCTTTACCATCCCTCTTCATCAGTACGTATTCTAACCATGCTGAACCCCTGTCACTGTCATTCACTGCAACTGTGTAAAATGCCTGGAAGATCCCATAATGATTGGGATGATTCACTAGCTAGAACAAAAGATTTTAACCCCCTTTTACATTGCTTTAGGCATTACCATAAAGGGGTCAGGTGGGAGGTAAGGATCTGAAATACCACACCTAACAAGAAAGCATTTCCTGTTGAGAGTTATCTTCAACATTTCTGAAATCTTACTCTTTGGAAGAATAAAATAATGACATTTTACATTCTAGAGTATTCAGATTAGAGAAACAGTCTTTGATATCATTTATGTCTTTATGCCTGCCAAATTAAGAAAAGATTTTCTTCTGCAATGCAGTGAGGCACAACCACTCATCAATTAAATTTCATTGCTTCACTGACTATCTGTAAAGTGTTTTGTTTTCACATATTACTGTGAAATAAACAATCAAACAAATAAATAAATCCCAACACAACCTTTGAGAGAGATGGAACTGAAAGGAAAAATTCAGTTAAAACTTCAAATAAATGTGATTTTTTTTCCTGTACTCAATAATATTACTGGCATTCTGTGTGGAATTTTCAGTGAACAGATTATTACTATTTTAAGAAAGAACAGCTTGACACTGACCTCATTCATATCACTGTAAATGATGCTACACTAGTGACATTAACTAACGTTGACAATAACAATAAATATTAATCAGTAAAATTTTGAAACTTTATCAAAAATCAAAATTATATCAACATCCATGGGAAATAATGGATGCATACAATCTTCAATTCACAGAGATTTCCCAGAAAAGTGGTAATGGAAAAAAGCGGCAAAATATGGCATAAACTGAATAAGTTAGTTGCTCATATACATTTCACTAGCATAATTTCATAGTTACTACAATTATCAGAACTGTTTCAGAAAAGCTATTCTAACCAAAACTTCAGTGCACTATGTGCTTAAAAAAACAGGACAGTTACTGTTCTCACACCTAAGTGAATACCTTAAATATATAAAGAAGATGAAGTATGGAAAGATGGAATGAGGTGAAAGAATTTAGCAAAAATCATACAATAGATGGGTATAGTTGCATGCATGTAGAAGCTTACTCCTCAGCTGAGGGAGACAAATCTTCCTTCATGATCCCGAGGTCAGTGACACTGAAGGGTCACCCAACACCGAGATCTTTTGCATTAATTGTTTCAGAATGTAATGATCTGAAAACTTTTTGATCTAACTAAACAAAACAGATAAGACATAGAACTTGGAAGCAGAGACACAAAAGAATTTCAGACAACTAGCCCTCATCTGACATATTCCAAAGCACAGAGATTCTTCTTTATACGATGAATCCATGAATGCTGAGGGGTTCTGCTATTTTAGGCTACTTCCTACGTATCTTAAACCTGTAGAAGACAGCAGTAAGGGGGATAAAGCATGTGTCCCAGGACTGTCAAGATTAAATTCTAGTCCTTCCTGAAGTGAATGGCAGCACTGTAGCTCTCTATAGATTTTAGGGCTCTACAACGAGAATTACTTGGTCAGATATAAGAAAGACCAATTGCCTGTTTGTTCAGCAGCAGATAGTAATCCAGGCAAGATGCAAGGACAAGAAGTGTTAATTTCACATCACGACCTACAACTCTTAGACATTTTCTGTGTCTATGCATGTGTGTGTATAAGTGAATGTGTGTTTGTGTGTGTATACATACCTAACATTATATAACACCCAACATTATTCTAGACTTTAGTAATTGTGTAAACCTCAGTTTTCAGTTACCATAGCAACAGGGCACTGTGCTGAGAGATGAGTAGTCTTCCCTTGATATGATTTTGATCAGCTCTTTCTGTTGCAAATTAGTATTAAACTGGAAGTCAATAATAAATGAAAATACCTTTCTAAACAGCAACTGAGGATGTTAATAGGATGAGCAGCAAGTATTAAGCAATTTAGCAGTCAGCTCCTTCCACTAGAAAACAGTGTAATACAGAAAGAAAACTACTGATTTTTATGAAAACACAGTAGAAAATAGCTTCCAGGAGCATTTAAGTACAGAACCAGCCATTTAAACTGCATGCAAAATGCTAAGCTGCAGCCTTCTGCATCTTAAGGTCTTCATTCCTAGATTTTAATTAGTCATTGCTTAACTCATCCTTTGTCTAAAGGACCTGGTGTGTCTAAAAGTGACACGTTGATATAAATCCCCTACACACACACATTATCATCTCACATAGGTAAGCTATACTTACAAGCTTCGATGCAGAAAAAAGCCAAAACCTACAGGAGAAAGAGGAAGGTCAATTTCAATGAACACATTTGAGAATTTATGTAAAAACTATACTGTGCTTGATGGCATCACCTGCCTGTTTCTTTATAATTGTTTAAAAAACCATGAATTGTGTTAAAACTGCAAAACTATGTAGAAGAAATCTAAATGTTTAATTTAATCTTATAGAAAAGTGCTCTTATGATGTTGGAGCCAGCATGCCTAAGTATTGAAATAGAAATCAGTGAAATTTATGCAACAAACTTGCACAGCCATTTTTGGAAATGGAAGGTAGCTTGTCATGCAAGATTTACATCTAAATAGGCAAGAAATGAACAATGCTACAGAGCCAAGAATTTCCCATACATATATATTCCCTAAACATATATTCTTTTCCTTTTGGAAATTCTGACTACATAGCTACTACAAAGATTTTGCACACATGCTGCTGTTCTGATTACAAAACTGACAGATACATCATGCACATACACACATGTTAAATACAACACACACCTACCCACAGCTCTTGTTCCTAGTATGAACTCCTGGTGGCTTAAGAAGAAAAGCTTCCATGGAAATAAAAACAGTGATCTCAATTTTAGAGATTTCTGGGGTACGTATGGTTGTATATGTTACTTACCTATCTATGAATGATCTTTTTGAAAAAACAAGAGCCACAGTATTATAACTTAGACTAACACTCTTTCCTTTTGAATATATAATTGTTCATATTCTACCAGATGAACTCTACTTTAATCTCTTGAATTTTAAAGCTCAGGGGTTTTTTTCCATGAACAAATCTATTAAAATATATTCTCCAGGAAGTCAGAAAGACTCAGCACTCTACCCTGATAATGTGAAAAAGACAGCACACACTGTAGAAGTCTATATGCTCACTCTATTTGAGCCATCAGTAAAGCAATAAGAAAAAAACCAGAAAATTCCAAATAAACAACTCTGAGTTGACTTCTATATTTGAGACAGTCTACTCATTAAAAACTTCATTGCATGGCATTCCCTGTCTCTAGGCAGACATTTTAAAGTTGTCTCACATCAAATGAAGCTTGTGCACCAGTTTTATTAGCTTTTTACAATATGCTTTGCCAAGAAATGCGAGACTAAAATAGCTAGTAAATTCATTAATCTTGTAATGCAATTAGTGTAAAACCCAGTGACTGCTAAATTATTCCAAATGAATTAGTTGCAACATAACATTTAATTTTCAGGAGTGTGTTCATTTATTTATGTTACATGGCAATCTCCATAAGACAAATGCAAATTATTTAGACCTAAATCCTACAACTGCCACAAAAGAAAGCAGTTTTTCCTCACTGTTTTATTGAAACTGAAGGATGGGTTCTTAAGGACCAGATATTGAGTAACCCACAGTTAGCTAGAGGTTTCAGAAAAGCTCAATTGCTGTTTAGGCACGTCAGTGTGCTCCAGATTTTCATAATTCTTGAAAAGAGACAAGCTACACCCAGGACATTTGTAGGCACATTTAAAAAAGCGAAGTGCATGTCTGTGGAAAACTAAAAATGTTACGTCTACAATTTCTGTTCAAACATCAACATATCTAGGAGATATTTCATTGTTCTCAGACTCTAGCATAACTGAAATTAGAAAATACTAATCTTGTTCATTAATCCTGCTCACTTCTCAATCCAGTCCAGCAAAATATGCAGTGGGATCCTTGGAATATGTCAGTAAAAGCTACCTTATTAATTTATTTCAGACAAGACATATCTTCTGCAGCACTGCAAATCTACTGTTATCAAAAAGATGTCATGTTAGACTAAATTCAACAGCTCTAAATAAGATTTCTGATTTGTGTTACATGGGAAGTTTATAATGTTTGAGCAAATGTTTTGCTTTTGCAAAAGAATTTCTTTTCCTACAATGAATTTTCACCTCTGTATATTAGAAAATGGCCTCGGTAGGATAAGGTAAACAAAACTTTAGAAGAACTTTGAAATGAATAAAATACATAAAATGAGTTGGTGAACAGGAAAGGAATATCAACAGGAAGAAGGACACAAAATTAGGAGGGTCACAATATTAACATCTGTAAGTAGAACATAGTGACTGGGCTCTTCTAATCCAGTTGTTTGGCAAGTAGGGTTAGCAGAAGTTTGGCAAGTAAGAAATTAACCCCACATTTATATAATGCTAGGAATCAAAGCAACAAAATGGATGAGGATACAGAAACAATTAGTGGAAGATGATTTTTTTTTCCCCCACAAGAAATCACAGAAATTATGAAATAATAGGGTTGAGACATCAACGTCTATCAAATTCATAAGATTTCTACGCTATCCTTTGTAAAGGATAAAACTGTAAGGCAAAACTGAATGATAAAAGCAAAAGATTGCAAAGAAAGTACAGATATGGATACTTGGGCAATCATGAAACAGGATCTGAGACAAAATCACCCTGGAGACAGACTACAGTTCTTTTGGTGATCTGCTAGGAATCTCTAGGATTGGTATGTATGGGGATGTCTGCAATGCCATCACAAGCAAATATTACTGAACAACTGTACAACTGTAAGTTAACATAGCTGACCTGGAAAAATAATACTAAATAAAATGCTTGGGAATAAACACTATCCAAAAGTGTGTATATAACTTACTCATTAGAGACCTGTGGAGATAATTTTTTGGTGATTCCGGAAAAACAAAATAATGAATGTGGCTGAGTCACCAGTGGAGAAGCAGTGCCAGGTCAGCAAAGAAGGTAAACAATATGCTGGTCTGGATTTGAGGGAATCATTTATTTAGAGATATTTGCTCAATAACTGTTAGACTAAATCTGTAGCAGTATGTCCACTTTTCACATACACACAGAGTGTGAGAAACATGTTTATAAACAGGCAAGTTCAGCAGAGGGCCCCAAGGCAGTCAGGGGCTGAAGCACTTTCCGTCTAAGGAGAAAATGGGGGAGTGGCGCTTATTTAGTCTGGAGAGGAGAGAGCTTCAAGAGTGGTGATGGTGGGCTGCTCTGAATCTCTTCTCTGCCCAACCTGTAGCTGTACCTGGGATTGCCCTGACCCAGGTGTAGGACCTTACACTTGGTTGAACTTCATGAGGCTGGCACTGGCCCACCTCTCACGCATGTTAAGGTCCCTCTGGATGGCATCCCTTCCCTCCAACATGTCAACTGAACCACATAACTTAGTGTTGTCAGCAAACTTGATGAAGGTGCACTCAATCCCACTGTCATGTCACTGACAAAGATGTTGAATAGAATCAGTTCCAACACCAACCCCTGAGAAACACCACTCGTTACCAGTCTCCAAATGGACATTGAGCCATTGACCACAACCCTTTTGCGTGCAGCCATCCAGCCAATTCTTTATCCACCGAGTGGTCCATCCATCTAATTTATGTCTCTCCAGTTTAGAGGGACAGTGTCGAATGCTTTGCACAAGTCCAGGTAGATGACATCAACTGCTTTGCCCCTATCTATCAGTTCTGTAGCCCCATCATAGAAGGCCACCAAATTGGTCAGGCAGGATTTCCCCTTAGTGAAGCCATGCTGGCTGCCGCTGACCACCTCATTGTTTTTCATGTGCCTTAGCATGCTTTCCAGGACAATCTGCTCCAAGATTTTGCCAGGCACAGAGATGAGGCTGACTGGTCTGTAGTTCCCTGGGTCTTCCATATTCCCCTTCTTGAAAATGGAGGTTATATTTCTCTTTTTCCAGCCTTCAGGAACTTCATCTGACTGCCATGATTTTTCAAATATGATGGACAATGGCTTAGCAACTTCATTCACCAGCTCCTTCAGGACCCGCGGGTCAATTTAATCAGGTCCCACGGAGTTGTGCACATTCAGGTTAAGATGATCTCGAACCTTATCCTCTCCTACAGTGGGCCTAAGGTCTTCATTCTCACAGTCCCTGCATCTGCCTTCCAAGACTTGGGAGGCACGGTCGGAGCATTTGCCAGTGAACACTGAGGCAAAGAAGTCATTGAGAACCTCAGCCTTCTCCAAATCCAGGGTAGCCAGTTCTCCTGATAGCTTCCAGAGATGGCCCACATTGTCCCTAGTCTGTCTTTTGTTTGCTCCATACCTATAGAAGCCCTTCTGTTATCTTTTACATCCCTTGCCAGATTTAATTCTAACTGGGCCTTAGCTTTCCTGACCTGGTCCCTAGCTTCCTGGACTCCTATACATATACAAAATCCTTGTATTCTTCCCAGGCTGCCTGTCCTCACTTCCACCTTTTATAAGCTTCTTTGTTCCCCTCTAAGTTTTCTCAGCAGCTCCTTATCCACCCATGGAGGTCTCCTGGCCCTTCTGCCACATTTCCTTCTAGTCGGAACATAACACTCCAGAGCTTGCAGCAGGTGATCCTTGAATATCAACCAGGAGTCTTGGGCCGCACTGCCCTCTAGGGCTTTATCCTATGGAACTTTACTAAGCAGGTTCCTGAAGAGGCCAAAGTCTGCTCTCTTGAAGCCCAGTGCAGTAAGCTTGCTGCATATCCTTCTCACTGTCCTGAGGATCTCGAACTCGACTATCTCATGACCACTACAGCCAAGGCTGCCCTGGAGCGTCACATTCCCAATCAGCCCTGTTGTGACCTCAAGTTCAAGCATGGCAACTCTCCTTGTCAGCTCCTCTATTACTTGCAAGAGGAAGCTGTCTTCCACACAATCGAGAAACCTCCTGGATTGCTTATGCCAGCCCGTACCATTCATCCAACAGATATCAGGATGGTTGAAGTCCCCCATGAGGACAAGGGCCTGCAAGCGTGAGGCTGCTCCTATCTGTCTGTAGAGCACTTCATCCACAGAGTTCTCTTGATCAGGCGGTCTGTAACAGATCCCAACAGTAATGTCCCCCATTGCCGTTCTCCCTTTGACCCTGACCCACAAACTCTCTGTTGACTCATCACCTCTCCCCAGACAGAGTTCCATACTCTCCAGCCTATCACTGACACAAATAGCTGCTCCCCCTCCCCATCTACCTGGCCTGTCTTTTCTAAAGAGTCTATAACCTTTCATTCCAACACTCCAGTCATAGGAGCCATTCCACCATGTTTCTGTGATACCAATCATATCCCAGTAGCTGTGCACACATCTCTAATTCCTCTTGTTTATTCCCCATACTACGGGCATTTGTATACAGGCATCTTAGCCAAGCACCAAATAAAGCCGATTCATTAGCTGGAGCAGCTGAAATATTTCTGCATCACTCCAAGCATTTATTACAGGTGCTGGCAACTGACTGGGAGTGTTGGGATGAATCGATGCCCTCTTCCCTCAACACATCTAGTTTAAAGCTGCCTTGAACAGCCTGGCAAGTCTCCTACCAAAGCAGCTCTTCCCTTCTTTGCCAGACCAGTTCCAACAGCCTCCAGCAGACTTGGTCTCCCAAATTGAGTTCCATGTTCTAAATAACCAAACCCTTGACTATGGCACCACCATTCTAACCATTTATTAACCTGCCAAATCCACCTGGCCTTTTCAAGGTCCTCCCCTTTAACCTGAAGGATTGATGAAAAAACTATCTATCTGAGCCCCAGAGCCCCTAACCACCTCTCCCAGGGCTCTGTAGTCCTTCTTAATGTTCTCCAGGCTACTGCTGTCAGTATCACTAGCATTCCCATGGACCTCTAGAAGTGGGTCATAGCCAGCAGGATTTACTAGACCAGGCAGCCTCTCAGCAACATCCCTGCCCCAATACCCTGGTAGGCAACACACCTCCCTCAAGACTGGGTCAGGTTAACACATGGGTGCCTCTGTGCCCTTCAAAGTAGAGTCACCCACTACTATGACCCGCTGCTTTTTCCTGGAGGCACCAGTAGCGATCCTCTTTACTGGTGCATCAGCAGGATGTTCACTTGGTGTGGTGGGCATTTTCTCGTTAGCCCCCTGCAGAACTGTGAAGTGGTTCTGGGTGGGGACATCAGATTTAGGAGGAAGCCCCTTGCTTTTAATTGTCCTTTTTTTTTTGTTTGTTTTGTTTTGGTTTGTTTTTTTTTTGTATACTAGCTCTCACCTTCCTGGATTAACGCCCTCCTCCTTTTCTGTATGCGCTGTGGTGGATGCTTTTGGTCCCGGCCTGGAGCCGGGCCTGGAGCAAGCAGTCCGGCTCCCTCTCAGCTTCCCTGACATCTTTCAGCCTCCTGACAGTGTCCCGCAGCTCAGCCCCTGCTGCAGGAGGACCTCCACCAAGGCGCACCGAGCGCAGCCCTGTCTATTGCGCACCCTCGCCCCAGGAGACCAGCGGAGGCACTTCCTGCACCCCGAGCTCTCCGCTGCAGCCTCCCCTCCCATCGGCTCTGTCTGGTGCCGACGCTGCCACCGCCGCGGCAGCCGGAGCAGAGCTCCCGAAGCGGGCCCTGCTCTGAGCCGAGCGCTCCCTGCCCCGCCCGCCGCCGGCGCCAAGGGCTGCGCCCCGCGCTGTTTCCGCACTCCTTGGGGCTGGTTCTCCCCACTCGGGCGGTGCCTCCCTCCCGGCACCGCCCCCTGTGAGTCCCTGCGCGCGGCCGCGGAGCTGCGGCTCCTGGGCAAGGCCTGGCGGGGCTCCCGTAGTGGCTCTCGCCAGTCAGAGCTGAGGCTGCGGGACGCGGGGTTTCCCCTCGCTCCGGGGTTGAAGGCTGCTCTCTGGAGATACCTCGGCAAATGACGCCACAGAGTTAACCGTACATGCACATCACTAGATGTGAGGTTATTCTTCCTCCCATTTTCTCCTAATTTCCATTAGAAGAATGAAAACATAATTATATTTTTCTTAAACCAGGAGCTTTGGCACTTCTTTTAAAAGATGTCCATACAGTTAGTGCATTTGAGAAAATTCTTAGCCAATATAACTCGATGTATTAAAAATTAAGTTGAAGGAGATAGGTTGATCTCTACTGGTATAAGATTTCCCTTTTCTGAAGAAAACAAGTAGAGGAACTGTTCTGTGATGCCTCTTTTCATTTAGATTTAGAATGTGTACATTATTTCTTGAATATTTTAGTTTTACCTAATGCAATAGTAGTTCATTTGTCAGGGACTACACCAAATTAAAATAGGAAAGCTGGAATGAGGCATTAATATTTAAACAGCTATTACATTATTCTTGAAATAGTTGAAATGTCTGTATTAAAATAACAAAGCAATGGTTAAATCAACAGCTCCTATGTTTTAGGTTTAGCTGGTTACAAGCATAGTACTAGCCAGATAATTAAGTATTGGTACATTTGCATTTTGGCTAGTAATAAATTAGAATGGACAGCAAATATAACCAAGGAAATAGCACAATCTATTCTTTTAATTTCTTATGTTTAAAAACTGAATAGAAGACTATAGGAAAGCACTGGAAAAAATAATTTTATTTTTTTTTTTAAGAAAAGAATGAGCATTCCTAAAATTATAGCATCAAGCATGCAGGTTTTGTTCCTATACTTAATCTGTTTATTTATTTTACTCTTACAAAGCTTTCTCTGTGATTGTCTCAAGCACACATATCATCTTTTGTTGATTAATTTCCCCTAAAAGTAAAACCAAAATGCACTTTTATTTCTTACCTTTCTATTCTTCTGAAGATCCCATTTCTTGTCTTGCGGTTATTAAATGCAACTGAAAAGAGTACATTATGTACCAATCATATTTTAACATTTAAAAGAACAGTTTACGTTTACTTGTAAGCCTGAGTAGGTGAATAATAATAAAGCCGACACACTTGAATTCTAAGATGTATAAGATCCTGACTTATTGTTTTAGAAATTGTTTCTGGCACTATTTAAATGAACACATTAACTGGCTACATTGATGTGTTTCCCATTAAAAAGATAATAAATAAGAAGCAAGAAAAGCACACATAAATGTTACTCAGTTTCATAAACAGACTTTAAAGATTATGGCTTCTGTAGTCTTCTGTAAGAGAACATGAGAAGTTCTCTGCCCTTGTAGCCACTATAACAAGAAAATCCAGTTTGTAAACCACGGAGTGGTTGTATAGAGTTTTTCACTTCCAATATGTGCTTATGGTCTTCATCTTGAATAAGGAAAAGCATAGAAAAGGAATGTACAATGAGAATTAAATGAATGAAATTTTACCTACAGGGCACATCATCATAAAATTTATCACTGAATGAAATAATGAAATGCTAAATTCAGAATACCACATGGCTTGGCATAGATTCAGTTCTGTGAGCCAGGAAGAGGGTGAGAGGGATGAAAATGAAAATATGCAGTGAAATATGCATACAGCAGTTCTAAGAGGGAAATCTTGGAAGGAAAGAGGAAACTGTGTGTTTATAAAGCTGATGAAAACAAAGTATCAGCAATAAAGGAAGGCTTAAGGTTTCATAGAACTATTTCTTCATAACCACAAATTTCTCTTTTTCTTTTTTCTCTTTTTTCTCTTTTCTCTCTTTTTCTTTTTTCTTTTTCCTTTCCTTTCCTTTCCTTTCCTTTCCTTTCCTTTCCTTTCCTTTCCTTTCCTTTCCTTTCCTTTCCTTTCCTTTCCTTTCTTTTCCTTTCCTTTCTTTTCCTTCTGCTTTCCGCTTTCCTTTTCTGCTCTCTCACCCCTCCCCTACCCTCCCATTCCCTCTTCTCCTCTCCTTTCCCCTCCTCTCCCTTTCCCTCCCCTCTCTTTGTTTTCTTCCCCAGAAATACACAGCAGAAAACTTTGGACCTAGTCTTACTTTCTCCACCTTCTCAAATTGGGGCTTTTATTTAGGTGAACACACATGTGCAACTTTTTTCTGGTGCGTTGATCTTGTCTGGCTGTGAGTGAGACAAGATCTCTCACTCTCTCTCCTCAACAGGTTTGGGGAGAAAATAAGACAAAAAAGATAAAGTCAGGGAGATCACTTACCAATTACCTTCATGGACAAAACAGACTCAACATGGGGTCACAGGATTGCCAAGCTGAAGAGGGCTTTAAACTAAAGTTGCCAGGGGAGGGGAACCTCAATCCATCTCAATCCTACCAGTTTTAAGCTAGTGCCAGCAGAAGATGCCCAGAGCCTGGAGAGGGATCATAGGTTAGCAGGGGAGCACCTGAAGATCAGCACCAAAGGGCTCCAGCCAGTAAGTTGGCTTCATGAGAGGCCCAGTATCTATGCAAATGCACATAGCATGGGGAATAAACAAGAGGAGTTAAAGATGTGCACATGCCTGAAGGACTATAATCTTATTGGCACCACAGAGACATGGTGAGATGGCTCCTATGACTGGAGTGTTGGAAGGGAAGAATACAGGCTTTTCAGGAAGGACAGGCAGGGGAGACAAGGAGGTGATACTGCGCTCTATGCCAGTGACAAGCTGGATTGCATGGAGCTCTGCCCAGGGACGGATGAGGAGCCAGCTGAGAGCTCATGGGTCAGAATTAAAGGGAAGGCAGGTACAGGAAACATTACAATGGGAGCCTGCTACAGGCCACCCGACTAGGAAGACTGCTGCTCCTTGCTGCCTGTGAAAGATTTTTTTCCCTTTCTTAAACATGTTTTCACAGAGGGCCACCCCTGCAGCCCCCCTGCTACCAAAACCTTGCCACTGACACACAATACATCACTGACTCCATACCAAATTACAGTCTCTGACAAGAGATTTTTTATTCTCGCCCACTTCATAAGAAAAGAATTATCCGAAGAATTAACAATTTAGATAGCAAAAATTGGAGGTTAAAACATAAGGAAGTTCTGGGGCCTGAGAGAGCAGCTGGAGGAATAAATTTAGGTTATTTGTACCTGGCAGAGCCAGGCATATCTGGCAGTGAAAAGTGAAGTAAAAAAAAAGTCTTGTAGATCAGATTAAATAATTCTGTAGAGGTTTCTCCACCTGCTTTTGTGTTAGTAGCAAACACATTTTAGAACGAATAAATAGTGAAAATGACTGAACTTTTGGGACTTATAAACACTGCAAACTGTGAATTCAATTTACACTTTTTTCTGGCTGATAGAAAAGTATTTTGTTAGATTGATAGTCTATACCTTTCTAAGAAAAGACAAATTGCAAGCTTTGTATCTGCTAGGTTTTGACCACATTAACAAGATTAATTGATTGTCCCTCAAATCAGTTGAGATTTACTCTGTATCCACATACAAGACTGCTTCATATGATTGATAGAGAGTCCAAAACTGGCTAAAATTATGCTAACAACTTTTGAAGTAAAGCCCTATCTGGCTGGCACTCTATCGTTATGGTAGAAATCTGTGTTAGAGTTTTGCAGGCAGAAATGAGGTTTTCAAACAGTGCATTTTATTACATTAACTAAAACTGCTTCAGAGATTATTGGAATATTACAAGACAATCACTATGATAAGCAACAGCAACTATAAAATCATTCTCAATCTACCCAAAGCAGTGGCCTGCAATAACAATAAATTATAGGCATATTAGAGAGGATATAATTAATATATTTGGGTTCAGGGCAAACTAGTAAGTGTAATAAAATAGTGTAACCAGTAACGGTAAACAAGTATGGTTGGCATATTCAGACACAATATTTACAGAAGCATGAGTAATGTGACAGCAAAGATGACCAACAAATAGGAGACATAAAAGACATACAGGTGGTAAAAAGTCGCCAGATGAAGGAAAAGATGACCATGAGGGACTGCAAAAGGACAGAACATTCTGTCCCAACAGACATGAAGGATGTATGGTGAAACAAGCAGAAAAAAAAAAATAAAAATAACCAAACCCCCCTGCCCCCCCCAAAAAAAAGAAGAGGAACCTCTGAGATTCCACTTTCAGTGATTTGGGCAGAAGGATAAAAACATTTAGCCTGGAGAATAGAAGGCTCAGGGGAGATCTTGTAACAGTCTTCCAATACCTAAAGGGGCCCTACAGGAAATCTGGGAAGGGATATTTTACAAGGACATGACAAGCGGGAATGGTTTTAAGCTGAAAGAGGATAGATTTAGACTAGCCATTAGGAAGAAATTCATCACTAGAAGAGTGCTGAGACACTGAAACAGGTTGCCCAGTGAAGTTATGGACGCTCCATCCCTGGAATTGTTTAAGGACAGGTTGGACAGGGCTTTGAATAACCTGGTCTAGTGGAAGGTGTTCCTGCCTGTGGTAGGGAGGTTAGAACTAGATGATCTTTAAGGTCCCTTCCAACCCAAACCATTTTATCATTCTATGATCACAAATGTTACTGAGAAAAAAAAGAAAGAAAAAAGACGCATGCTGGTTTCCACTTCTCTCATCAAAGATCTCTCAAGACTGAGCACTTTGACCTCAGAGACCAAAAACCATTGAGGACTGTAGCCATCTGCAACATTTATATGGCACCAGCTCCATGGTAGTGTATGCCTACAGCTAATTTAACGTGGTTTTTGATGACTAGCAGTGTTGTATTTCTCGAGCTGATGACAAATAATGTGTAAAAATTAATTAGTTAGGAATTGTATTGTTAATGAAAGAATTTTATAAAGTTTAATTTTCAATTTTAAGGCTAATTTATCAGTTTTCTAAACACTTCCATCACGGTGATTTCTAATTCTCTAATCAATAGGTAATGCATACACACAAGCATATACATCACTTGGCAAAATTAACATGGATTTTGCTGTAGATAAGGACCTTGTGCTTTGACAGAGAAACTTTTTAAAAACATGCAGATTTCTGTTGGCCAAGATGGATTGCTAAGCTTTATTGTTTAAAGACAGGAATAATTACTCTAAGCTGAATGGTGACAGAGCCTTGCTGCAGTAAACTTTTTGAGTGCTGCTCTATGGAATAAATTTAGGAAACAGTTTCACAATAACTCCCTGACAAACCGAAAGGTAGCTGTAGTACATCAGGTCAGTGGTAATTTAGGACAGAATCTGTTTTTCAACAATGGCAAAAGCAGGTACATAGGGGACAACTTAAGAAAAAGGCAATGGTATACACTTCCCTAAAAACATTGTTGTCCCTGTCTTTAACGATATGAGACTCATGAGAGAAATCATGTCATTACAAAATCTCTTAGAACTCTTCGGTGCTTTTCTCTCCAATGTGTCTGCTCAGATTTGCCTTACATTTTCATCACTCACAATGTCCTGTAGTAGCAGGTCTCACAGCTATTATACCTCTTTTGCAAAAGTTACTTTTTGTTTGTCATGAACTGCTCATTTCCTTCATTGTTCCCCAAAGACTGTCCTGACGAAATGGAGGATGATTCCTTTCCACTCCTACCATGTCATTGCCCACCTCAGTCATCTTTTTGCATACAGGGCAGTCCTGGAAGCCATTCCTCAACTTTGTCATCCATGTGATCTTTCACAGAAACTTTACAAGTCTTGTCTCCTCTTTTTGGTAAGGCATTCTTGTAGAATATCCCATTTAAGGAAATTAGCCAGTACTACAGATTGTCACATAAAGTTATACATATTGAAAGCTAACAAATATGCCATTATGGTCGTTTGCCATTTAATCGGTTCATTAATTTGGGCTCAAGTCATTGAACTTGAGTCAATGTAACTCCCAAGTGATCCAGGAAGAAAAATGTATAGTTTGCCAGAAACAAAATGTTGTGTATCATCAGACACTGAACTGCTTTGTTTAGATGATTACAGTAGTTACTTCCAGAGATTATCCACTGATTAAGGACATACATAGATTTGAAATGGATTTAAATATAATTGATTGTGGATCATAATTTCTGTGGATTACTATTTATACCAGTCTGATTGGATTTGCTGAAATAGTATGCAACTACTACAAATTCAGAGAATTACCTTTAAGAAGCATTCAGGAGCAAAATCCTCTTCACAGTTTCTGAAATCAATGCAATTAGTACAAAGTAGCCTGCATTCATTTTTATCCAAGTACAATATCCTCTAGAATATTAGTTTGTTTCATGTATTGTTTCATGATCATCATGACCAGTTTGTCCTACTTCCCTCTGTCCCCAGGGCTGCATTTTTGCCCCCATCATACTCCATGTGGGCTCAGGCTGCCTTGTGGTTGTATGGCACACCAGGCCACTCCTTCCTGTTCACCCCAAAAGTGCACCAAGAGCAGGCAGCACCTCCCACTGCCTCCAGAGTTGTCCACCATTTTGTTGCAGCTGCCATTTTGCTGCAGCTGCCATCTTGTCCCTCTTGCACCATAAAGGTTTTCAGGCTCTGCTGGGACTTATTGTGCATTTCTTTCAGAGCAGGGAGCCTCATGCCAGTCTGTGCAGGAGGCTGGTGGCAGTGTGGTTTGCAGACCAGGAAGCAAGCAGAGGGGACAAGGCGGTGAAAAAGGCCTTTGGGAGGAAAAAGGTGTTTTTGCAGAGGTTGAAAGTGAATGGCAAGGAGATTTTGTGAGTGTCTAACAGTTTTCTAGACACAATGAGGGCATTAAGCACATCTGAATGGTGACAGGCATTTTATCCAAATGTACCTGGATCCTGAGTCTGAAAGGCAAAACATGTCCTGAACCACTGAGCTTTTATAATCATTTTAATAGGAGATGCATATCTCAAATTATCGATCAGCCAGGGAAAACAATTTTTAAACCAACCTTTAAACAAGCGGTGAAAATGCTAAAACATTCACCACTTGTTTACAGAGAACAAAGTGAAAGCTTCCCTTGCAAAGCGTTTTAACAGGTGCTCCAAAACAAGTCTTCAAGCACATCATGTCCTGCTGCACTGATTTGTTACCAGACTCCATACGTCCTACAGGACATCAAACTTGGAAGATCATATATAGAGATATCTGGATGTTTATAGTTAAAGAAACTGTGTCTCTGCCCAGAAGGCAGAGGGCGGAGGGGGTGTGTATCGTGTGAGGGTCTCTAGAACAAAATAAAGATTTGAAAATGGTTAAAAGCAGACCTTCACAGATGAAATTTTCATAGTAGCTGAAACAGTGAGATCAGATAACCATGTACCACATAAACAAACTACAGTCACAGCTGTTGAGGGGCTATCTTTGAAAGGCTTCAAAATATGAACCAAAATTAAAGAGATCCTCACTGTGAAAAGGAAAAGAAGAAAGAAACAGCTGTTAGTTAAACGGCAAGCCTGGCTCCAGTAATCTAACTGTTGGATGGAAGCCATCCCTCAGTGATACTTAACATTTGTAGCTGGAGTGGATAAGAAAAGGGTTACATTTTATATCTTACTGCCCAGAAACACCAGCACTATGATTTTCCCACAAAAAACTATTCCCACACAGCTGGAATAAAATTAGTGAAGAGACAACCTTTGAAACAGGCCTGCTGGGAAGAATTTTTTTTTTCTTTTTTTTTTTTAAAGTGAAAAAAAATTTTGTTGACTAGCAAAAGTAATCTGATGTGCAGCAAAGACAGTTGTTTTGGGTTTTTTTTGTAAACTAGTTATCTTCTACACCTCACTGCATGAAGTTGCTCAGCATACCTTTTGACAACCATGTCAGCGACCAGGAAGACTTGTCACTGACAAGGCTGTCCAAGGGAAATCTGAGCTCACTGTTCCAAAACATCATTGACTTATCAATCTTATTAGTTAGAGTAGACCTGTGTCAGTAGACTTCCATAAAAGTCCATAGTTGGGCTAATTCTTTAAAATACAGTTTCAAATGTGAATTTGCTGATAAATTACTCCCTCCCCTGAAATACATTGCATAAAAATGTCCATTTGTTTATAAATATTAATTCTTAATAAATAATAATAAATAATTCTTTGCAGTAGCAGACAAAATTTTATTCCAACTTTTAGAGGCAAGAAATAAATATATATCCAAGTGGGCAGCCCCAGTACTGTGTTAGAAGCAGATTAATTTTAGATTGTTCATTTCTAGTGATGATGACTGCTAGTTTACATATAATCCTTTTGCAAGGTCACTGACATCTAATCAATCATCAACTCTGTTTTCTTAAACTGACAACATAGAACCTAGGTGTTACATGTAAAATGCATGCATACGCACAAGACACATTATGTATATACGTAAAATATATATTTAATGTGTGTGTATGTATATATGTGCATGAGCTCATAGAAAGAGATCTTCCAAATAAAAAAAAGAACTCTCATATTTAGATTCCAAAAGAAATCACA